>NC_054748.1:17985504-18148224 GCF_018143015.1 Lytechinus variegatus | reverse complement strand
AGAAAGTACAAAATATGATCCTGAAAAACTACATATTAGCATGATTATCAAGAGAGGGTTATAAAATCAAAAGATATGACTCAATGGCACAGGCAAGAATGGCGGGAAAATTGGAGAAAGATGCAAAAAGAAACTGGAAATATAGGTAGAGCAAAAAGTAAATCAGAATATGAAGAAAATTAAGGGACAAGAATAAAAAGAAAAGAACTTAATAACATGACCGGGCTGCCAATGATTAAAAAGGTGAATGGCGTATTATAAGCTATAATGGTCGCAATCGGGCGGCAATCGGGACAAACTTCATTAGCCAAGGGCAACTTTATAAGCCCCTTATGTCGACCATAACCTATAAGTAACAGACTAACGAGAGAGAAGCTCACTGTAAAAAATGAAGTGCTAATGTAGCACTTACAGTGTTTGTATAGTGACTGCACTACGAGTGCTGATTTTCTAGTTCAAATTTAAACCAGAAAATCAGCACTCTTAGTGCCGTCACTATACAAGCACTGTAAGTGCTAAATTAGCACTTCATTTTTTACAGTGAGTCATTCAGAGTTCTCTGCCGAAAGGTTTTCACCATCTTCGACTATATACAATATGAAGGTAATTATGGTTACATTTCTATTTTTTTCACACCATAGAATTCAAGGAGGTGCCTCCTATAATTCAGCCAGCATCCTCAGGAAGTAGGCGTGCTGACACACCCCTACACGTGGAGCGTTGTGGCCCAGTGGATTAGTCTTCGGACTTTGAAACAGAGGGTCGTGGGTTCGAATCCCAGCCATGGCGTAATTTCTTTCAGCAAGAAACTGATCCACAATGTGCTGCACTCAACCCAGGTGAGGTATGGTACCGGTAGGAAGTAATTCCTTAAAAAGCTGTGTGCGCTATGAACGCCTAGCTCAGCCGGGTAATATGGGAGCGCCTTGCAGCACCTAGATATGTGCGCAATATAAATACCCTATATTATTATTATCATTACACTGCAAAGACTCCGGTGTTGATTCAACACCGACCCGGAATCTATATACATTATGTCCACCCCATAGAAGTATTAAAACTACACCAGTTTGGAATCTAACTATGCAGTTTTAATACTAATTTTTGTCGTATAAACACCTATCTGGTGTATAGACCAAAACGAAACTGGTGTTGTTTAACACTTCTCTGGTGTGGACATATAATATAGATTCCTGAATGGTGTTAAATCAACACCAGAGTTTTTGCAGTTCAGTACCCTCATTTCCCCTGGGTCAGGTTGCAAAGAAGTATGATGGTATAACATTGCTCATTAGCCAATCAAAATCAAGGATTCCAGTGGTTGGCAAAGCCACATAAACCCTCTCCACGTCGTAAACTTCACCATGTAAACCCGTTGCAGAAAGAGTTGCGTTTCAACGCAAGTCAAAAAAATCAATCGCAAGTCCCAAATAAGCGCTGTTGATTGGTTGAAAATCGAGTTTCGCATGATTTTTAGAGTTGCGATTAATTGCAACTTTTTCTGCAACGGGCATCTGGCCGTGTAGAGTAACTATTATGCAACGGGGCCCTATATCGGTGCAACAAAGGAACTGAAGACAATCGCCTTCTTTTTGTAGGTCCGACGTCCATGATGATCTTACATCGTTTGGTCTATGAACATTTTGTCTATCCACAAGTTGTCCATTGACCATAATGGTCCAATTATCAGATCTTCTATATTTTTTCCAATAGAATACTTTGTTCTTATAAAATGTTCACCATAATGTACTTAATATATTTACAGACTATTTGCAGATGATACAGATTGTTTGTTCGTTTTTTTTTCAAAGAAAGTCATTGTTAATTTTTTTCTCCACAGATCATGCAATCAAAATTAATGTAATATGCTTGTAGTACATTACAAACAATATGATACATGTATAAAAAACAAAATATAGAAGAGCAAAATTTGAATAAGCTCGATGTGTCTCGAACCATCAACATATACAGTAAAACTTATTTTGTTGCGTGTTGAAAACGCATTCTATCTCATGCTGATATTATTATTTATTTTGAAAAGGTGAAAACGATAAATAACTATTTAAAACGCCATTTAAACAGTATAAAACAGAGAATTTGAAAAATAAAAATTAAATAACGAATAATCTCATGCACCTTCTATGCCATATACCAGGGGGGCGGCGGAAAGTGGGGGGAGGGGCACAGGGAAAAAGTGCACATTTTCTTTACAAAAGGGCTCTATCTTAAAACCAATAAAACAAGATCTATCTAAATACTCATCACATGAAATTTAACCCTTAAACGGCCGGGGGGGTGGTAGAATCACCCCCCCCCCCCCCCCCCCCCCCATTTCTGCAATCATTCCGCCGCGCGAAACTTTTTGAGCGCGACGCGCGTTTCCGTTTTACACCCTGGCGAAGGCATTTTCCGGAAAAGTAGCTAAAAAGCGACTAGTGAAGAGTCTACGTCTACGTTTGTTTACATTATCAGCTGGGCGCGCGATCCAAAGTCCGCACCGAAGTTATCCGCAGAACATACCGTACTGTCTTGCAAATGCAGCTGCATGAGCTTATACTTTCCAGGTTTGATCATTTGCCTTGCCGACTTGCTGATGTCTGTCTTTCTATCTGTCTATATATCTATCTCTCAAATTCTATCTCTATCTATCTATGTAACTGCAGTATCTATCTATCTAATAATCTTCTCTGTCTCTCTCATTCTTTATCTAACATCTATCTATCTCAAATCTCTCTATCCATCCATCTGTCTGTCTTTCTCTATTTCTCTCTCTCTACCTACCTATATGTAGCTACAGTATCTATCTGTTAATTTGTCGCTCTTCTCTCTCATTCTTGATCTATCTGACATCTATCTATCTCTCAAATTCTCTATCTATCTCTCTATCCATCTGTCTGTCTTTCTCTATTTCTCTCTATCTATTTATCTATTTTTTAACTAGAGTATCTATCTATCTGTTAATTTGTTAATAATCTTCTCTGTCTCTCTCATTCTTTAATATTTAATATCTCTCTCTCTCTATCTATCTATCTATCCATCTGTCTGTTTTCTCTTATTCTCTCTATCTATTTATCTATCTATTTTTTTAACTTATCTATCTGTTAATTTGTTAATATTATTTGTCTCTCTCCCTCTTTATCTAACATCTATCTATCTCTATCTATCTATCTATCCAT
This sequence comes from Lytechinus variegatus, assembly GCF_018143015.1. NCBI lineage: Eukaryota > Metazoa > Echinodermata > Echinoidea > Temnopleuroida > Toxopneustidae > Lytechinus > Lytechinus variegatus. The sequence continues at coordinate 18,145,048 of NC_054748.1, read as the reverse complement.
CTGTCTGTCTTTCTCTACTTCTCTCTATCTATATATCTATCTATGTATCTATCTATCTGTTAATTTGTCTATCTTCTCTTTCTCTCTCATTCTTTATCTTTCTATCTATCTAACATCTATCTATCTGTCTCTCAAATTCTCTATCTCTCTCCCCCTCTAGCATTTTCTCTCTTTCTCTTTGTCCGTCCATATATTTCTATCTACGACATCTCTCTCTCTCTCTCTTTCTATCTATCTATCTATCCACCTCTCTCTCCCTATTTCTATCTATCTATCTATCTGTCTATCTTGTCTCTATTTATTTATCAGTCTTCGAATCTCTTCTAAGTGTATCAATCCATCAAACTTCAATTTGTCTTTCCATTATAAGTATCTGTTTATTTTGATTTTGTCTGTCATTCTATTCATTTAGTTAATAATTTATTTTTATAAAAAAAAAACTATCATAAACAACGAGACTGCAAAAGCATGTTCGGATTTCACTCCTGACTGCCGCTCTCTCTGTACATGAAGTGCCGAGATCAGTAACTGTGCAAATTGCATGCGGTGGTGGACTCGCCTGTGTCGCACGCTGCATGCGTGTGTGTGTGTGTATTTGAGTTTTGTCAGACGTGTATCAATCAGATATGATTATTTACGTCTGGGACCGACCTTTAACGTCACCATCCGAAAGACGTGACCAGGGCTCGAACCTCGAACCTCTGCATCAATTTGTAACTTCCCCACAGCTTGGATTACAGGCGCACGCCACAACGCAACCAGCGACGTGTGTAGACTCTTCACTAGTCGCTTTTTGGCTACTTTTCCGGAAAATGCCTTCGCCAGGGTGTAAAACGGAAACGCGCGAGCGCGACACTCACAGAGTTTATACCAACGAACGAAGAGGGCAGCAACACACATTAGCATAATTTATTCATGTAAAATAAAATCTCATTATTTTGGAAAATTTTACTATAGAGCCTTGTAAATTACATCGCACACTACCTGCGTGCAAATTTTTGCGGCACTCGCGCGATCGGCGGCCATGATCTCAGGGGGGTGGGGGTTGAATCAACTCCTCCCCCGGCCACAGAACAGCCCAAAAAGCCCGGCCTAGGTAGGGTTAAGAGATGTTTTATTATTCTTACAGTTTGTTTCTTTAATAGCAGTGGAGTAACGAGTTAAATTATTCTTAGGAGATATTGCATAGCGGGTAAAATCTATTAACAGTTGAGAGTGAGCAAAAATGTAGACATCTCTCAATTTTGTGAGAGATTTTGACAGATAATTCAGCAAATAATATCACATTTTAACATTCTCTCTTTTGTTTCCTTTAATTTATCTTTTTTTCCTTGGTCACGATTTTTTTTTTTTTGGGGGGGAGGCAATCTCTACGCCCGTGATAAGAAGTAACATATAAGATGAGGACTTTTTTTCTTGTTCTTAAATTAGGGCATTTAATTAAAAGTTAAACGGGATGAATTTCATTATGAAACAAAGGAGCGAAAAGGGGAAATCATTTTTTGGAAACGGATTATGGGATTAAAATGATGCACTTGCAGAAGGAAACAGAATTAACACTTAATAAAGAAACCGCGCGCTCATTGGGCACCGAAGAGTCATTTTTAAGGACAACTTATCTGGGGCCGTTTCATATCCTCTGTTCGTAAGTCAAGATCGACTTTAAGAACGACCGGTGATTACGCGCTTAACATCGCCAAAAAATTTGGCACGAGAAAGGATCACCAGTCGTTCTTAAAGTCGCTCTTTACTTACAAAAAGCTTTATTAAACACTCACCTGATATGAATAACAGACACCTAAAAAGGCAAAGGGACACTCGTTAACACATAAACGGGTCTTTCTGAGGTGAAAAGGGGCACAGAACATGTTCGTGGGGGCACTTTTCTTGGGTAAAAAAGGGGCACTGATACGAGAAAGGGTATACATATAGGCAAAGGGACACTTACTAAACGATTCTCATCGATGAAAGCGGTACAAAACACGTTCATGAAGGGCACCTTTCTATAGAAATACATAAGGCCCTATACTGCAATGATGGTGATGTTTCCGTTGCCTAACTGGATATTGTGAATCATGGTTAAGAAACTGTCGTTATTTTCGTTTTAATATTTTATCTGAAAAAGTGTTTGGTTTAGATGGTTTGAATAAATATAAGACTTCGCTCCAAGTGTAAAAAAAAAACATTTGCAAAAATGTCTTTGGCCCAAATACATTGAAACTTGAATATCAATAAATGATAATTAATGTGCGGATTAGTTACGTATCTTACACATCCTGCGGACTAGATTACGTGTCTTACCTAGGTATGAGTTACGTATCTTATACGTATGAGTTACTATTATATGGATAAAGCATAGTATGCGGATGCTTACCTATTTTTCATCCGCAGAGCAAAATTTTTAGATTTCCAATCCCACTGCGGATCTGCGTATCCTGCGGCTCGAATTACGGATGGATACGGGTGTGGATGACACGGATCCTTGCGGATACTTACGGATATTCATCCAGCATCCGTAGCTACAGTAAGACATAGCGGCCATGTGACACATGATCATAGGTCTGAAGAATTGCAAAATATATTGCAAATTATGTCGTTTGTCCGGAGTTCCGGATGAAACTACTCTTGAAAAGAAGTCTTTGTTGAGGGTCGACAAATATCGAGACGGTCTCGAAATTTGTCGACCCTCAACAAAGACTTCTTTTCAAGAAAGGCTTCTAACAATAGATTATCTACGATTTAAAAAGCGTCTACCGGCGTAACTGTTGCCTGAAAACTTCGTAATACATTACTATTACTTGGATCTTGCCTACCCAAAATACGTATGATTCGAACATAAATAATTCATCATCTACTGACATTACATGTAAATCACAAGGGATTCTAAAACGACAGGGTGAGAACATTTTGATATTTTGAAGAGCAAAAATTCTACTATAGGGCGCCTTAATTTTGTCTGGAAAAGGGTGATTACTCTTATTTTACATGAATTAAATCTTCTATAACGATTGGTTCAAACAGAATCATATGACGAAATAGGCTTATAGCTATGACGTTAACACAAACCCCCACTAAAGAAAATTGGCTTTTCCGTGAGGCCAATATTGCACTAGTCCATCAGTGACGTCACAGACTGCACAATCCCTCGGATGCATCGGTTAACGAGTCGTGTCCCAGACTGTCCGCCGTGCACCCACGTGAAGGGACGGCACAGACACAAATCTCTATCATGCGCATGTTAAGCGCGTGGCTTCCGGTAGGATATAAAACAAATATGCCTGTACAAGGCCTAATTCATTTGAAAGTACAGAGGGAATTACTAATCCTCGGTTGTACTGGCCAAAAATATTAACATCAGTCCAATCGGGTGGGTGTTTCATAAAGCTGTTCGTAAGTTAAGAGCGACTTTAAGAACGACTAATGATCCTTTCTTGTGATAAATATGCACAATCGTTCATTGGTATATAGCTTAGCGCGTAAGAAAGGTTTACCAGTCGTTCTTAACCCTAAAAAGACGGGGGGGGGGGGGGCCTTTTAGGCCCCCCTGTACATAAATCGCGATAACTTTTTGCGCATGAAGCGTTCGCGCCGCCATTTCATGACTTTTTTCTCTTGAGTTTTGCGCAACTTTTGATACCAAATTTGCATGCCGCGGTTGCGGAGTTACGTAACATTTTCGTATCACATGTCACGTAAGAAATTGAAATTTGTATTCGTTTGTGTGTAAAGTGTATGGTATTTGAATGAATGTTATACACATTGTTTTCTAACTACATTTTTATTTGTTTCTTTCTATATTATGTCACTTGTGAATTCAAGTAGCAGTTCTAGGATATGAAAATAATGCCAACATTGCATAAAAAAATAAAGAAATACATAAGAAATGCAAAATAAAGAAATACATAAGAAATTAAAATCAAAGAAAAACAAAAGAAAAGTAGTGCAAAATACCAGAATCGCTTGCACAACTATATTCTTGGGTGCAAGAGAGTGTAATGCAATAAAACATGCCAATTATTGTATTTCTCTACATAACGCATGCGGAGTACTTATTTGCATATTTAGTAATTACTAATTTGCATAAGCATATCTAATAATTCAAGCATGAAATAACACTATTCCATGATAAACAACCTCTTCTTACAGCTGAAAACCTTGAAACAGGAATTTATGGACCGCAATAAGTACCAAAATATGAAAAATTCAATTTTTTGATAAAAATTTGCATATTCGCATAATTAATTATGCATATATTAAAAAATACAATGAATATCAGTATTTTGACTATGTTTTCTTTTAGAGGACATGCCAAAGGATGTGTGTGCCAAACTTGGTTGCGATCGGACGACCAACGGCCGAGATCTTAGGGGGGGGGGCCCAAAAGCCCCCCCCCCCCCCCCAGTTTTTCTAGCCTCCAAAATAGCCCAGTCTTTTTAGGGTTAAAGACGTTGTTAACTTACGAACAGCTTACGCCCTCCTAAGGCCTACCGGTAGAGCAATATAAGTTGGCATGTCACTGTGTTAACAATATTATTATGAGTACTAGTGTAGGCTGTAGCTATAGGCCTGTGTGAGATCAGTTGATGGAATTCCATTAAAGGGATGTTCCGGGCTGAAAATAAAACAAATAAAGAAAATCAGATAAACACAACACTGACAATGATCAAAATCGGACAAGGAATAACAAAGCATTTAAAAAAAATTCACAGTATTCCGTTGAAACAGTTCTTGGCATGTTTTAATGAATATTCAATGAGCAGATTGATGATGTCATATTCCCACTTTTTTATTTTGATTCTTTAATATGAAATTAGGTTTAATCAAATTTTTTCTACCAAAGGACTGAACAAAAATGGAAGTGACAAGTAGCTAATTTAGTGCATTGAATATTCATTGCTGCAACAATTCACACATAATATATAAAAATATGAAACAATTATGAGATAATGTATAATAACATAATAAAAAGGAAAGTACGAATGTGACATCAGCCAACCCCGAGCCAACCTAATGAATAGTCATGATGGCGCGTATATAACTATTTTCACAAATATTGCTAAATTTCAAATTCAATAACTCCGTTACTAATTTTTGTTTTCCGATTTTGATATATTTTTTTTTTCATTTTGCTCTGCATGACTGCAGAAGGTGAATTAATTCTTTACTGTATTTTATTTAGATACACTATATTTTCAGCCCGGAGTACCTCTTATAACTCTGGGTGTTCCCAACCTACCATGGCTGCTGATCTTCGATTCACCGCAAAAACTCTGGATTTTCCCAGGCCCGGGGGGGGGGGGGGGGACTCAGCTATGCATAATGCATAGTATGTGCCACGGAGGCCCCATTTTCACACTCAAATTTCCGTTCCAAGACATAGCATTTTTGCCTTGTTGAGAAAAAGAATAAAGAAAGCCGCTCCAAGGCATAGCATTTTCTTCTTATCGAGAAAAAAGAAGAGAGAAATCCGCTCCAAAGCTTCGCATATTTTTCGTTACGCCGCTCCGATCGCATTGAATGAGCCGCAATTTTGGTGAAAAGCGGCCGCAGAGCTCCCCGGCGGAGGCCGCGCTAGCTGCATCATGCACACATGACCGTTCCATAGGGAAACATTTGTCGTTCCAAACCCGTTCCGAGGACCCTCCTTTTTACAATAAGCCCGCTCCAAGGCCCCCGTTTTTTGTCTCGCCCGCGGCACACCCCCACCACTTTTTTGGTCGAGTGTTTCATGTAGTTCCGGCAACATAGTGGATGCACGTACGTTGACCACGCCTTAGTCCTTAGATGATGTTCTCTTCTCATATACACATGCACACGCCTATATCAAGGAGAGAGGTGATCATTGCATATATTATCTCGGATTTCAGTGATTCTGCAGCTATATAGGACCGAGTGTTATCGGTATTGAACTTGTCGACAATGTTTTGACTTTATTGATTACGGTCATATGAATTACATCTGAAGTTCTTCAAGCAACTCCGATATGCATCGTTTGTCGCAACTGCAATTACAAAGAGGGGGAGCTTATGGAAGCTTAAAAGTGCCACCGAGATGTTGAGATCATTATCTTGGGAAGTCGACATCTTGATAGCAAAAGATAAGATGACGAGATCCTGGATCTCATCATGTCGACATCTTTTAGAAGAGATGATGAGATGACAAGATCCCGGATCTCATCATGTCGATATCTTTTAGAAGAGATGATGAGATGAGAAGATCCCGGATCTCATCATGTTGACATCTTGTAGAAGAGATGATGAGATGACAAGATCCCGGATCTCATCATGTTGACATCTTTTAGAAGAGATGATAAGATGACAAGATCCCGGATCTCATCATGATGACATCTTGTAGAAGAGATGATGAGATGACAAGATCTCGGATCTCGTCATGTTGATATCTTGTAGAAGAGATGATGAGATGACACGATCCCGGATCTCATCATGTCAACATCTTTTAGAAGAGATGATGAGATGACAAGATCCCGGATCTCATCATGTTGACATCTTTTAGAAGAGATGATGAGATGACAAGATCCCGGATCTCATCATGTCGACATCTTTTAGAAGAGATGAGATGACAAGATCCTGGATCTCATCATGTCGACATCTTGTAGAAGAGATGATGAGATGAGAAGATCCCGGATCTCATCATGTTGACATCTTGTAGAAGAGATGATGAGATGACAAGATCCCGGATCTCATCATGTTGACATCTTTTAGAAGAGATGATGAGATGACAAGATCCCGGATCTCATCATGTTGACATCTTGTAGAAGAGATGACAAGATCTCGGATCTCATCATGTTGACATCTTGTAGAAGAGATGATGAGATGACAAGATCCCGGATCTCATCATGTCAACATCTTTTAGAAGAGATGATGAGATGACAAGATCCCGGATCTCATCATGTCGACATCTTTTAGAAGAGATGATGAGATGACAAGATCCCGGATCTCATCATGTCAACATCTTTTGAAAGAGATGATGAGATGACAAGATCCCGGATCTCGTCATGTCGACATCTTTTAGAAGAGATGATGAGATGACAAGATCCCGGAACTCATCATGTCAACATCTTTTGAAAGAGATGATGAGATGACAAGATCCCGGATCTCGTCATGTCGACATCTTTCAGAAGAGATGATCAATTGACAAGATCCCGGATCTCGTCATGTCAACATCCTTTTGAAGAGATGATCAGATGTCAAGATCCCAGATCTCGTCATGTCGACATCTTATAGAAGAGATGATCAGATGACAAGATCTCGGATCTCATCATATCGACATCTTTTAGATGAGATGATCTGACAAGATGCTTGCACCTGCACGCATTAACACCGGCAGGAAGTTGGTTGGATATTCTTCAAACTGTGAAGTTTTTTCGATATTCAAACGCGTGTGAATTTGGTTAGTTGTTGATATTCAAAATTAGGGGCTTTCAAAGCTAAATAGGGGGTTTAACAGGTGCAGCACATCTCGGGCAACCATAAATACACTGGCTTGCCCTAGTACGAGGACATTTAGGGGACAAGGTCAGTGAATAAAAGGGCATGAAATTTTTAATTTTTAATTTTTTTCGAGGGACCCCTAGGGATATCCCGACGGCTTAGCCAGGGTAACCACGTATCTTGACTTGTAGAACTCGACTCGGGCGACCAGATAAACACTAGCTTGACCCTGCGCATGCACATCAGTTGTAAAAAACGAAGCCATTGACAGGCTGCCTCAGGTCCCGGTCGATGAGACATCGGATGCCATACCAACATTGGAGGAGACTCGGAAAGCCATCCATTCATTATGTAGTGGCAAAGCTCCTGGTTTGGACTCAATTCCAGCTGAAATCTACAAAGAAGGTGGTATGGCCCTGTCTAAGAAACTCCACCAGTTGTTTCAACAAATTTGGCAACAAGAGACAGTGCCTCAGGACTTCAAAGATGCCTCCATCATACATCTATACAAACGCGAAGGAAATCGCCAAGCTTGCGACAATCATCGTGGAATATCTCTGTTGTCCATCGCAGGCAAGATCCTTGCTAGAGTCCTACTCAATCGCCTCACCGTACACCTTGAGCAAGGCCTCCTACCTGAAAGCCAATGTGGCTTCCGGAAAGCACGTGGCACTGTTGACATGGTGTTTGCTGCTAGACAGCTACAAGAGAAGTGTCAGGAACAGAATGCTGACCTCTACTCCACCTACGTCGATCTTACCAAGGCTTTCGACACTGTTAGCAGAGAGGGTCTTTGGAGAATCATGGCGAAGTATGGTTGCCCAAAAAAGTTCATCGCCATCGTACGACAGCTTCATGATGGCATGCTGGCAAGAGTTCAGGACAACGGCGAGACCTCTGACTCATTCCATGTCTCCAACGGAGTGAAACAAGGCTGTGTCCTTGCTCCCACCTTGTTCAGTCTCATGTTCTCAGCCATGCTGACTGATGCCTTCAGCAACACAAACATGGGCATTGGCATCAGGTACAGGACTGATGGCTCTGTCTTCAACCTTAGGAGGCTTAAAGCAAAAACCAAAGTCTCAACTGACACTATCAATGACTTCCTGTTTGCTGATGATTGTGCCCTCAATGCTTCCACAGAGGTTGACATGCAGCATAGTGTTGACAAGTTCTCTGAGGCCTGCAACAACTTCGGCCTTACCATCAGCACAAAGAAGACTGAAGTATTACATCAACCAGCTCCAGGAAAGCCTTACGTTGAACCCAACATCACAATAAGCAGACGTCTAAATGTGGTGGACAAGTTCACATACCTCGGCAGCACACTCTCAAGAAACGTTGTCATTGACGATGAAGTCAATGTCAGACTTGCTAAGGCAAGCGCTGCCTTCGGCAGACTTTACAAGAACGTTTGGAACAGGAGAGGAATCTCAGCAACAACCAAGATCAAGGTGTACAGGGCCATGGTTCTTACCACATTGTTGTACGGCTGTGAAACATGGACAGTTATATCGGCGCCATGCCAGGGAGTTGAACCATTTCCACACCACCTGTCTGAGAAAACTTCTAGGCATCAAGTGGCAAGACAGGATACCAGACACTGAGGTCCTCACTCGTGCCAACCTGCCCAGCATTTACACCGTCCTGATACAGTCTCAGCTCCGGTGGGTAGGACATGTAGCTCGCATGCCGGACGAACGTCTGCCAAAGAAACTTCTGTTTGGCGAGCTCCAGGAAGGAAGACGCTTTCATGGAGGCCCAAAGAAGCGATTTAAAGACACACTAAAAGAATCACTTAAGTCTTTTAACATCAACCATGACACATGGGAACAGAAAGCCCAAGACAGAGGAGCATGGCGAACAGCTGTACATAAGGGTGCTGAAACATGTGAGGCCAATAGGACCGTAGTGGCCGTAGCCCGCAGGCAGGCCAGGAAGGCAAGGACTGCCAACCCTGTAGCAGCAGCCAATATTCCCTGCCCACACTGCCAGAGACTATTTAGGGCACAGATTGGCCTGACTAGCCATCTGCGGAAACATCAAGCTAATGATCAAACCCTAGGATGATTTGATGGTCCTCGTCGCATCGACGGACACACAAGGACATTTAGGGGGCTCAAATTAACAAAATTAAAGGGAATAAAGGGCTATTGAGAGCATCTTTTTTAATTTAAAAAAGTATATTTTTCAAGGGGCCCCCAGAGATATCCAACGGCCTAGCCGGGGCAAACAGGCATCCTAACTTGTAGAACTTGACCCGGGCAACCAGATTTGCACTAGCTTCATCTGGCGCATGCAAATTTTGGGGGCTCAAATTAACAAAATTAAAGGAATATAGGGCTATTTCAAGCATGGGGAACCACGGTCCTGACTTTTTCCCCATCCCTTGGTACCGCCAATGGGTACAGTAAAAAAACAAGGAAAGATAGAGAAAGAAGCGAAACGGGGAAATAGGAAAGAAGGGGGGGGGGGGGGGGGGAGGGAGAGAAAGGAAAGGGAGAACGGATGGGTTGATCGTATCATTGTATGAACAGGATATTTTATAATCATGCCCCGAGCATAAGGGCGAAGCTCAATGCGTGATAAGGACAAAAAAGAGGGGACACACCATGGCGCACGCAGCAAAAATTTGCTTAATAATAAATCTCAGGCGAGCGAAGTGAGCGAGACAAAAAATCACCTTTAACTTTGAGATTGATTTTGACATGGTATGCAGAAAATGACATCATATTTCTTATCTTCCTTTCCTTTCTTCCCTTTTATCATTTCTTTTTTGTTTTCGGTTGTAGAATTTTTTTTTTTTTTTGGGGGGGGGGTGCTATGCGGATCGGGTCCGGGGCAATGACGGCACCAAGTTTTTTAACCTAGGAGGAGGAAAAACAAACATTTTGGGGCCGGGGGTGGTGACACACAATTTTTTAAAAATCGAGCGAGAAGCTCGAAAATGTAGTCCCTACTGAATTGAAAAGGGACCTGTTAAGGATTAGCTGTTTGCATTGATTGGGTCATGAAGATGATATCTCACCAAATAAATAATGCAAGCGCGAAGCGCGAACTGAAAATTTTTGATATCCGGGATGATACCTGGACGTTCTAAGCACTTTTTGTAATACTAATCATGAACTGAATGGCTATCTTATTAGCTGAAAATATTTCATTTATGAAAATTATCAATACGCTGATATGTATCTCGCTAAAACGAATAATGAAAACTCTAATATGATTAAGGTCAAAGGTCATGTAGGGTCAATGAACTTTGGCCGAATCGGGGGTATCTGTTAAATTACCATCATAACTTTGAAAGATTATTGGTCTAGTTCATTAAACTTGGACATTAGAGTAATCAAGTATCACTGAACATCCTGTGCGCGTGTCAGGTCACATGACCAAGGTCAAAGGTCAATGAACTTTGGCCGAATTGGGTGTATCTGTTGAATTACCATCATAACTTTGAATGTTTATGGATCTGATTCATGAAACTTGTACATAAGAGTTTTCAAGTATCACTGAACATCCTGTATGAGTTTCAGGTCACATGATCAAGGTCAAAGGTCATGTAAGGTCAATGAACTTTGGCCATGTTGGGGTTTTTCGTTGAATAACCATCATATCTCTGTAAGTTTATTGGTCTAGTTCATAAAAAAGTGGACACAAGAGTAATCATGTATCACTTAACATCGTGTGCGGGTTAGAGTAGTATTCAACGTCAGCACTGCTGCTATATTGAACCGCATGATGCAGGTGAGACGGTCAGAGGCATTCCACTTGTTAAAATTTAAAGAACAAAAAACATTTTTGGAGAATTATGACGTTTACAACACACTTTTTCTTCAAATTTCGGGGGGGGGGGCAACTCACTGGGGCCTCCCCATTCGGTGGCGCCACTGGTCTGGGGCGGAGCCCCCGGAACCTCGTGATATTTTTAAATATTGCAGATGGCCAATTTTCTTTTATCAAATCGCGGGTACATACACCACAATTATATTAAGTTCAACGCAGTTGCGGATAATAAACGAAATATGTTAAGGCACCACAACATAGCAAATGTGGAATAATTTGAAAAAGTCGCCAGCGAGCGAAGCGAGTTAGAAAATTTTGGCCTTTTAAAATGATTTTGAAATTAAATTCTAATTTTGTGATAGTCGCTTTGGAAATTTAGTCGATCAATCAATCAATCAATAGCTTTGAAGTTAGTCACGCGATATTGTCTAAAAGAGACATTTTCGTTCATGAAAGTTTTATTGGAGGGGTATTACTCCTTGCTGATTAATTGAATTGAAAGCTACACATGCAAAAGAAAATGTCTCATGACATTCATTCAAAGATTAGGAGGAGCTTCATACTCATATTTTAGATTTTGACAATACGTTTTCTATCGATATACGTCGACATCTTTTCTCCAAGATATGACGATCTACAACAAAAGGTTAAATATATTCATTCGACCCAACCCATTCTCATTTTTTTTATTTTGTAAACTGATTACAAAAAAAGTATGTGTAATGATTAGACTGATTCTAAAAAGAAAGAATGGGCAACCACTAAACATATTTTGTGCAAATGAAAGAAAAATACATGTGTCACTCAGCTTTCGGAATATTTTATTGGCGGAGGAATGAGGACTGAGTATAATAGATGAATAAGATCTGCTCTGCTCATGAGATGCTTTACCGTGTTGCCTGGTTGCCCGAGTCGAATTCTACAAGTTAGGATACGTGGCTACCCTGGCTAGGCCGTCGGGATATCCCTGGGGCCGGCCCCTTGAAAAAACTTTTTTAATTAAAAAATGCTCTAAATAGACCTTTATTCCCTTTAATTTTGTTAATTTGAGCCCCTAAATGTGCATGCACCGAGTCAAGCTAGTGTTTATCTGGTTGCCCGAGTCGAGTTCTACAAGTTAAGATACGTGGTTACCCTGGCTAAGCCGTCGGGATATCCCTAGGGGTCCCTCGAAAAAAAATCAAAAATTAAGAATTTCATTCCCTTTTATTCACTGATCTTGTCCCCTAAATGTCTTCGTAATAGGGCAAGCCAGTGTATTTATGGTTGCCCAAGATGTGCTGCACCTGTTAAACTCCCTATTTAGCTTTGGAAGCCCCTAATTTTTTAATATCGAAAATTAACTAAATTCACACGCGTTTGAATATCAAACCAACTTCACAGTTTGAATATCGAATATCCAACCAACTTCCTGCCGGTGTTAATGCGTGCAGGTGCAAGCATCTTGTCAGATCATCTCATCTAAAAGATGTCGACATGATGAGATCCGAGATCTTGTCATCTGATCATCTCTTCTAAAAGATGTCGACATGACGAGATCCGGGATCTTGTCATCTGATCATCTCTTCTAAAAGATGTCGACATGACGAGATTCGGGATCTTGTCATCTCATCATCTCTTCTAAAAGATGTCAACATGATGAGATCCGGGATCTTGTCATCTCATCATCTCTTCTAAAAGATGTCAACATGATGAGATCCGGGATCTTGTCACCACATCATCTCTTCTAAAAGATGTCATCATGATGAGATCTGGGATTTTGTCATCTCATCATTTCTTCTAAAAGATGTCAACATGATGAGGTCTGGGATCTTGTCATCTCATCATCTCTTCTACAAGATGTCAACATGATGAGATCCAGGATCTTGTTATCTCATCATCTCTTCTAAAAGATGTCAACATGATGAGATCTGGGATCTTGTCATCTCATCATCTCTTCTACAAGATGTCAACATGATGAGATCCGGGATCTTGTCATCTCATCATCTCTTCTAAAAGATGTTGACATGATGAGATCCGGGATCTTGTCATCTCATCATCTCTTCTAAAAGATGTCATCATGATGAGATCCGGGATCTTGTCATCTCATCATCTCTTCTAAAAGATGTCAACATGATGAGATCTGGGATCTTGTCATCTCATCATCTCTTCTACAAGATGTCAACATGATGAGATCCGGGATCTTGTCATCTCATCATCTCTTCTATAAGATGTCAACATGATGAGATCCGGGATCTTGTCATCTCATCATCTCTTCTAAAAGATGTCAACATGATGAGATCCGGGATCTTGTCATCTCATCATCTCTTCTAAAAGATGTTGACATGATGAGATCCGGGATCTTGTCATCTCATCATCTCTTCTAAAAGATGTCGACATGATGAGATCCGGGATCTTGTCATCTCATCATCTCTTCTGCGAGATGTCGACATGATGAGATCCGCTAGCTCGTCATCTTATCTTTTTCCTATCAAGATGTCGACTTCCCAAGATAATTATCTCAACATCTCGGTGGCACTTTTAAGCTTCCATAGAAATGTACTCCATAATACCTGTAATATCCTTAGAAAACAAAAAGAAGTCTTACCTCGTTTCGCAAGGGGTTACGTAGCTCCTTTTAACTAACTGATTGGTCATTTGATAGTAACTCATGGAGCTTGATAGATATGGGAATCGTTTGGCCATTCAGAGATAAGCGACCACTGGACATTGGAAAACTGCAAAGAAAATTGACTAAAAATTGCGTTCCTACCCTAAATGAAGATTATATATTATGATCGTTGTCATTTAAAGACTGCAGAATGAATGAATGGTTGATGACACTGCAATGATTTACACGATGTCATATAAGTTGTGATAATAATTATATATATATACACACGCACACACACACACATATATATATATATATATATATATACCATATTTTATGAGCGCATTATATTAATAAATCAATTAGATTTCCTCTGCACTAAAGTTTTTAAGTTTTTTAACCTTTTGCTCTTTCTTTAATAGTAAATTCCATTGATTTTGTTTGACTTGTTTCTTAAAAACAAATTGTATCATTTTGGATCAGTGAACTGTATATCAGTGAACTGTATATGTGAACTGTATATGTGTCGCAGTGAACTGTATATGTGTCGCAGCGGTCTACTCTCCACCGAATGATGATCATGGTGAAGACCTAATTCAGTACCTTCTACGGTGTATGGACATACTGAGGTCTAAATATCAGTCAGCAGGATTCATCATCCTAGGTGATTTCAACCGTCTGAGTATTCAACAGCTAGTCTCCGGAAATGATATGAGGCAGATAGTCAATCTACCAACTCGAGGCGATGCTGTTCTGGACAAAGTTATGACTAATTTTGCCAACTTGTATTCCAAGCCTCAAATCCTGTCACCTATAGGCTCTTCGGATCACAACTGTGTACTCTGGTCACCTAACTCTGTGCGTGATAAGAGAAGTAACCGTTCGATGACTAGAGTAATCCGGCCTATGAAAGCCTCTGACATACAGAGATTTGGGGACTGGATCTCGCACCATGACTGGGCAGAAGTTCTTACCGATGACAACGTCCAATCTGCTTGTGACACCTTCTATAATCAACTTGACTCACATATGAATCAGAACTTTCCGATAAAGAAAGTTAAGATTCACCATCGTGATAAACCTTGGGTAACCCCGTACCTGAAATCCCTTATACGGAAAAGACAGGATGCGTTTATACAAGGTGACAAAGCCCGCTGGAAATTACTTCGCAATCAGGTCCAAAGAGAGATTCGGAACCTGAAGACTGAATTCTACATAGGTCGAGTGAAGCATCTGAAAGACGAGAACCCTGGTACAAACACATTAAACTACTTACTGGTAACAGGAGTCCCCCATTGGAAGTGGTTCATGATTCATGTGAGGCTAATTCTGAAGACTTGGACGCACAAACAGCAGAGAAAATCAAATCCTTCTTCGCAGATGTTAACGCCGATATACCACCACTCGACAGAAATGCCTTGCCTGCATATCTCCCTTCAGCTCAACCAGCTAAGCAGGTTAACGTGTGGCAGGTATATAATGAGTTGAAGAGGATCAAACCTGGCAAATCCGGTGGTCCAGATGGGATACCAGGGAGACTTATCCGTGAATTCGCCATCTTTCTTGCCACCCCATTATGTCACATTCTTAACCTGTCATACGCAGCTTGCAGTGTCCCATCTTGCTGGAAGAAAGCTATTCTGGTACCTTTGCCCAAGGAATCTCCGCCAGTGACAATTGACAATTTACGCCCTATCTCCTTGACGGATCATTTCGCAAAAATCGCAGAACTATTCATCGCCAAGCAGGTCATCTGTAATACTTCAGCGATTCTTGATCCCATGCAGTATGGATGCCGAACGGGGCTGTCAACTACTCACTACCTTGTCGATTTCATCAACTTCCTTGCGAAGAAAGCTGAAGTTCCAACCAACATTTCTACTGTTGTCTGCACTGACTTTAAAAAGGCATTCGACCGTGTAAGCCATACAGTTGCCATCACGAAGCTGATTGACCTAGGTGTACAGCCTGCTGTCATTTCCTGGATATGCGACTTCCTGACGGAGCGCGAGTACAGCGTCCGTTTCCACAACACCTGTTCATCATGGCAACGCGTTGATGCCGGAGTGCCACAGGGCACACGTCTGGGTCCACTAATTTTCCTTGTTTTGATCGATGACCTTATGCGGGATCTATCGGTAAACCATTGGAAATATGTTGATGATATGTCTATTGCCTGTTCACGGAAAGGTAGTGACCACCAGGACAGATTGCTTGATGCTCTATCATATCTGGAATATTGGTGCGAGGACAACTATGTTAAACTTAATGCCAAGAAGTGTGTCACATTTGAAGTATCATTTAGTAAAACCACTCGTTCACAACCTAACATTGAATTGTGTCAGGAAACGGTCCAGCAAGTGAAATACACCAAAATCCTTGGAATCACAATTCAGGATAATCTTAGATGGGATAAACATGTAGATGCTATTGGCTCTCGTGCAAATCGCCGTCTGTTCTTGTTGCGATCGTTGAAGCCATTTTCTTGCCCTCCTGATGACGATATTAGTATTCACCGGTTTCATCAGACCAGTTTTGGAATATGCATGTCAAGTTTGGCACAGTTCCCTCACCCAACATCAGGCTAAGACCATCGAGGGCGTCCAGAAACGTGCTCTGCGAATCATCCTATCGAATCAGTACATATCATACCAAAATGCTCTTTCTGTGACAAATTTGCAGACGTTGTCCGAAAGAAGGGTTCAGTTGTGTCTTTCCTTTGCTCGCAGTGCTTTCAAGTTGAATGCAGTACATAGATGGTTTGCACCTGCTGAACAACGTCGAGAGCTTAGGAAACAACGTGTCTGTGTTGAACCAAGAAGTAGAACTACTAGAATGAAAAACAGTCCTGTTCCTTTTTTCCACAGACTGCTGAATGAATATGGACTGTAAATGAACAAGTGACACTTTCCTGATTGCATGACTTCGATATTATTTTTTTTTGTATTTAACAATTTTTTACAATTTCTTGGCTTTTGACACTTTTTCAAAAAGAAAATTATGTCATCTCATGGTTTCGTCTTACCCTGCACACCTACTGGTCTCAAATGTATTGTAATATCAACTCTGGCGTAACTAGTAACGTTTATATTTACATTATTTGGAAAATTGCTTAACCACAATTAGCGTACATAAAGGTTACATACATACTTATTTACCATATAATCAATGATATGAAAAGCGAAACTACTGGGTTTATGGAATGTAAATTAAAACAATAATTTAAAAAATACAAGTTACCATTGACAATGCATTTATAATTAAATATTGGCGTTAATTATTGTAATTATATCTTATGTAACTTTAATTTATTCATTATATAAGAGGTTTCCATTGCTTGATGACTTTATATACATGTAATACTTCTCGCACCCCCCCCCCTTCTCCGCCCTCTCTCTCTCTTCGTGCAATATCTCACATAAATAAGCCTAGTCACTGGTGTAACTAATTTTAAGTGCAATTAGGGCCCATATATTTTTATATTCTGTTTTATATAAATGCTAGTTTTCCCTATTTTATTAGTAGTAAAGTATTTTATCAATAATAAATGTAAAGTCCTAATGGTTTCATCTGTACAATTTTGATAGTTTTAACTTTACTCATGATTTTTTATGAATCGATTCTATTTTAATTTATGCCTTGTTATACCGAAGTAAGAACTTAGTATTTATATGTATATATATATTTTTTCATGTCAAGTATTTACAGGGTCATTTTCGTGGTGCACTTTGGATGATTGTATTCAAAGTTAATTTTCTACAGGTACCCCATTTGGGGTGCCTGGATATGTATTCCTCCCTGCCGAAATTCAGTGCACTGCGAGAGTGACCCCTTAATTTTACCTTAATTTTAATTTAAATTCCTATGTTAATACTTTATATTGCTTTTTGTCTTGTAATTGTTTTAATCTGTAATTCATGTTCATTTCAGTTTTTACTGCGAGACATGTTTTTAATAAAATCCATTTATTTATCTATCTATCTGATCTCATCGAATAAAGAAATTAAAAGAAAAAGAAACAATATATAGCGTCCATTTAATTTTCTTGTTTACTGATCGAATTTATTATTATTGTTGCTACTCTTATACTGAAAAAATCAAACTCTGAATACTTTAGAAGCTCTTTTTTTCTGTAACAATTTCTAAACTGTTTAAGACTTTTTTTTAACTCTTCAAAGATGATTTACAATTCATAGACAATTAATGTCTGTAAGCTAGACACTGATTTAGAATCACTAACACTTAATTAACGCTTTCATGTTGGCATGACGGGGATAACAAATGACCGCCTTATTTTGATTTTTAAATGGTCAGCCCACCCCTCTTTTGGCTCACCCCCCCCCCCTTCAAATCATTTCTGTGGCCTCTGATACACGTGTCTTCACTAAACATGCAACCTGTATATGGGATATACTATGACTAGTAACAAACATGCAATGTATATGAACTCTCACGCGGTTAACTTATTCAGTTCATGAAAGGGGCAATCGTTTTCGTGTTTAAAGGACAAGTCCATCTCAACAAAAAAAGTTTATTTTATAATAAAAAGAGAAAAATCTAACAAACATAACATTGAAAATTTCATCAAAATCGGATGCAAAATAAGAAAGTTATGACATTTTAAATTTTCGCTTAATTTCACAAAACAGTTAAATGCACATCCTGGTTGGTATGCAAATCATTTGCAGCAAATGAGGAGACTGATGTCATCATCCACTCACTAATTCTTTTGTATCTTATTATATAAAATATGAAATATTTTAATTTTCCCTTTATTGTCAGGTGAAACATCAATTATTCCTCTGATTCAAACAATGAAAAAAAAAAAGAAATAGTGAGTGACATCATCGACTGCTCCATTTGCATGTCACTGAGTTGTGCATATCACTGTTTTTTTTTAAATAAGCGAAACTTTAAAATATCCTAACTTTCTAATTTTACATCCAATTTTGATGAAATTTTCAGCGTTATGATAGTTTGATTTTCTCTATTTATTCAAATCAACATTTTCCTGTGGTGGACTTGACCTTTGATTACACAGTTATCCCCATTGCACAATTAACACCAATAAATGGTACTTATTATCGATTGTCCATGTCTGAGGTAATGTGAAACTTGAATTACACATCTAGAAAAGGGGGATTTAACTAGAGACATACAGTATCTATTAGACACCATAATGATGATGATGGTGATGATGATGATGATGATAATGATGGTGATGATGATGATAGTGGTAATGATGATGATGGTGATGATGATGATTATGGTGAAGATGGATATGCTGGTAATGACAATGATGACGATAGTGACGGTGTGATGATGATGATGATTATGATGGTGATAATGATGATGATGTTGATGATGATGAGATGATGATGATAATAATTGAGATGGTGGTGAGAATGATGATCATTGTGATAATGATAGTAATTATGATGATGATGATGATGGTGGTGGTGGTGATGATGATGATAGTGGTAATGATGATGATGATGGTGGTGATGATGATGATGATGTTGAAGGTGATGATGATGATGGTAAAGATGGATATGCTGGTAATGACAATGATAATGATGACGATAGTGACTGTGTGGTGATAATGATGATGATAATTGAGATGGTGGTGAGAATGATGATCATTGTGATAATGATGCTCATTATAATGATGGTGATATTGATGATATGATGGCGATAATAGTATGATGATGGTGATGTTGAAAATGACCATAGTCATGATGATGACGACAGATGATAACAATGATAAAGATTGAGATGTCGATGATAGCAACGATGGTTATAACTATGACGAGGAGGAGGAAAGGGAAGATGGAGATGGAGATGCAGGTCATGATGACGATGATACTGATATCGATGATGAAGACGATAACAACTACACAAGATTATTAAAAAAATTTGAATAAATATGATATAATTTCCGATTTTCAATTTGGATTTCGCCAAAAACATAGTACATCTCATGCCACTCTCTCATTTATTGACAAAATCACAAAAGCTATTGACAACTTTGAACATACAATAGGTGTTTTTCTGGACCTCTCCAAGGCATTCGACACCATAAATCATGAGATACTGCTCTACAAACTTGAAAATTATGGAGTTCGTGGGAAGGCCTTGGAGTGGTTCAGAAACTACCTTGTAAATCGCAAACAATTCGTAAGCATAAATGAACAAAATTCTTCTCTACAAAATGTTAACTGGGGTGTTCCCCAAGATAGCCTCCTGGGCCCTCTTTTATTTATTATCTATATAAATGACATCCAGAACTCCTCTGAAATATCATCTTATGTCCTTTTTGCAGATGATTCAAATGTACTCTACTCTCATCCTAACCCCGATATTTTAATTAATGTACTGAACACTGAACTGGATAAATTGGTACAATGGATTAAGGCTAACAAATTGTCAATAAATGTTCAAAAAACGAAATGCATGCTTTTTAGCAATTCTTTAGAACAATTGCCATTTAATATCAAATTAGACAATGTAGACATTGAAGTTGTTACTACAACTAAATTTTTAGGCCTCATAATAGACAACAAATTATCTTGGAAATCGCATATTGACTCTATATGTCGCACAATTTCACGCAATATTGGTGTTATCAACAAAGTTAAGTTTTTTCTTCCAACTTCCTCCCTAAAAATGCTTTATTCAACATTAATTTTACCATATCTAAATTATGGAGCAATTGTTTGGGGAAACACACACTCAACCTACCTAGATAGAATATTGCTTTTACAAAAGAAGGCATTGCGTATTATTTTCAACTTGTCCTGGAGATCTCACACAGATGAGTTGTTTTTAAACAATAACATTCTAAAAATAAAAACACTGTACCAATATAATTTAGGTCAATTCATGTATCAGTTAAACAATAATATGTTACCACCCATATTTAATTTTTCATTTAACAAAAACGAAACCCTTTACAAATATCCCACACGTCAATCCGATGAATTTCATTTACCACTACCCCGGACCATCCTTGCAAAATCAATTTTTACATTTGAAGGCCCTAGACTCTGGGGAACTATCAATAGTAACATCAAATAATCTCCAAGCCTTAATTCTTTCAAATATAAGTTCAAAAAATTTCTTCAAGAGAACCATTGAATCTAACTCTTCATCACTCAAGCTCTTGTATTTTTTTAATCAAACATGTTTATCATGTCACGTACACTTATACATCTCTTTCGTTTTCCTGTTGATCGGCGAGGTCCGTCTGTGAGTGCTAGGGCTGGATTCTGGAGACCTTTAATCTCTCTTTTTCTTATTTCCTTTTCTATTTTTATTTCCAATTTTTCTTTTTAATTCAACTGGTCATGCTCAAGTTGGTACCTTATTTTTTTTATATGCTAAACAACTGCAAGAATATTTATTAGGAGGCTGCACTCTACAAGCTCCGCTTTTTAGCAGCCTCCTCCATTCTCAACCTGATTTGTAATAATCTTGAATATAATTTTCTGTACAGGAATAATTGAAATATGTTTCGTTATTTATATATGTCAACATGTACAGAAGAAACTGTAATTGTTGAAAATGGAAATAAACGAATAAATGAATGAACTAACGTTGATATACAGTGCGTCCCAGAAAAAAAACCCCGGGATTTATCGATGATTTATCATAGCTTAAAGCCTGTGTATAGCTTTGGTAAAGGGTCAATAATGTGATTGATAATCGAATATCATCTAATATGACAGTCTTATTGAAGCGTAGAGACCGTTGGATATTTATCCAACTGCACTTCTCTGAGGAAATTTCAAATATTCAAATCTTTGATATATAGCGCCCTCTCTCGGCGATGCTTGTTTTAGATTAAAAAAATTGGCATTAGAGATAAATGGTTTATTAATAAAAATCAAGACATCATCGCGGCTAAGGCCGAATTGCGATGTATTTACAAGGTAATAAAGACACAAAAAATATTCAAACAATAACGCAGATAATTATAAAATAAATAATAGGATAAAGTATGGTATTGTGGAATTTGGAAAGGTAAGAGAGACTTGGGAAGGAGGAGAGGCAGATAGAGAGAGAGGGGGGTGGATGAGGATAGAGAGAGAGAGGGGGGGGAGAGGGGGTGAAGGGAAGGAGTAGAGTAGAAAGTCAGAAGAAAAGAAGGTACAAACATTATGAAAGAGGTAAAGACATGAAGTTATAAGGCTGTACATAAGAATAAACAAAGTTAGAAGAATTCGAAAGTAAAATATTATCCTTAACACGTATTGGTATAGTGGTCCATTATCATTTACCGAATTGTACATTAAAAGCAGTAGTATTTACAATTCAACATTTCGAAGAAAGAGAGGAAGAGGGATGGATAAAAAAGAGAGGGAGAAATATGGATAGAGAAAGACAAACAACAGGAAGAAAAGAGTCGCAAGGAAAGGAAAGGAATACAACAGAGATCATGCGAGTAGATCATTTGGTAAGTATATTGGAATGAAAGTGTCAAATTTAAGAGTTATGGATTTATATCCGCACATGTACATGTACATATGCGGAAGAAAAATTACCTTTAAAAAAACTTTCAATTCTTGTGCAATACAATAATACCTGACTTTCAAAGATCATACATTTTTAAGTGATAATTATGTATAAATTTGCTAATTCTAAAGCATTTCAAACAGTATATTTATGTTATCTACAATACTTAAAAACATAATGATTGTATACATGTACAAGTGGTGAAAATAACTGACTAATGTTCGTAATTCCAAGTAGAAATAGAGAACATATTATATGAATAATGTGACATACTAATGATTAAAAAAAAAAACCCATTGACAAAAGAAGCAGTCAGAGAAATACCATACTATGGATGTGGGTTATTTATGAGTCATGATTGAGAATTTAGGAGGTCAATCAAGTACGGGATGGGACTGTTCCGAAATCTATTAGTTCTACATTTTAATTGTTCTCTTGTGTTTGATTTGCGCAAAGTTCTGGTGTTCTTAAGAGGGGGTATAAGATATGATACCCTCTCATTTGAAATCAGTCTTTCGGCAAAAGTCAAACACAGTGCCTTTCTTCTGTCTGCAAGAGAGGGGAGGTCCAATACATTCAGAGCAGAATCATATGACTGAAAATTGTGTCCCAAGATTATTTTCAGGGATCTTTTCTGCACCCTCTCTAGACGAGTCACTTGTTGTTTAGTTAGTCCTCCATTCCACACTGGGCAGGCGTACTCTAATAGGGGTCTGAGGAAGCCCATGTAGATAGTACAAAGGTCCTCAGTTGGCAATCCGTGTCCTTTTAGGATTCTAATAATATGTATCCTTCCATTGGCACGTTTTATCATGAAGTCGACATGATCATTCCACTTCAAATCACTACGAATATGAACTCCCAGTAATTTGACAGACACAGATTGCTTCAATGGCTGGCCGTGTATTGCTAGTAAAGCTGGTTCGGGTGGCTTTTTCATAAAGCACACCTGCATACTTTCACATTTGGAAGGATTTAGAGACATTCCATTAGATGTGGACCATTCAGCAAAATTGTGCAGTGTCCTTTCCAAGACATCTGGAAGATCTCCTGCAAATCTTGTATCAACCACAGTCACATCATCAACATATTTCCAATATGCATTATCACTGTCATGTAGGGCATTATTGATAACGATTAGGAACACAATGGGCCCAAGTTTAGTTCCTTGAGGTACTCCTGCATTAAGGGTCACCCACTCTGACTTAACGCCCCTGTACCGAACACACTGAGTCCGTTCTGCAAGAAAATCGGCTATCCAGCGGATCAGTGTGGGTTTGATACCAAGTGAGATCATCTTTTGAATGGCAACCGTGTGATCTATGCGGTCAAAAGCCTTGCGGAAATCTGTCATCACAAGAGTAGACACTGCTTTACCCTTTTCTGCATGATGGAAGAGGCAGTGCAGCATATCTACTAAACAGTGTGTCGTTGATAACCCCTTTATATTACCAAATTGCTTACTGTCGAGTTCCTTTCCAATTGCTTGCATCAGCCATCTCGACACAAAACCTTCAAACACCTTAGCGAAGGTGTCAGTCAAGGAGATTGGACGGAGCTTGTCGATAGTAGCAGGGGATGTTTTAGGCACAGGGACAACTACAGCTCTCTTCCACAGCTTCGGAACGGCACCTTCAGCGAGTGAGGTATTGAAGATATGGGCCAAGGGGATACTGAGTTCACACGAAAATTCTCTGATGATCCGAGAAGGCATCATGTCGGGGCCAACAGCTTTACCAATCTTCACCTTCTTCAGCTGCTGGTAGACATGCCAAGGTTGGATGCTAGGTGGTGGAGAGGGATCAGGTAAGTATGCAGGTAGGTTCCCAACATTCAATGCCGGAACATCTTCAGACACAGACCTGAAGAAGTCATTGATCCTGTTCGCTATTGCGGGGATATCATCCTTATCGACACCAGGAACAGTGATAAAAGTATTACTATCCTTCATATTAGTCATGATTTTGATTTCCTTATACCACTCCGCGGGATTTGCTTTCTTATGCTTCCTGACACGATCATTGTAATAATCATGTTTGGCTTTTCGTATTTCCCTTTTGACACAATTTGCAAGCTTCCTTGCCATTTCCCGATTATTATCATTGAATGCAGCTTGTCTGTCCTTAATCAAGGATTTAATGTAAGGGGTAATCCATTTCTTGTCACGACAGTGCATTCTAATGGTCTTCGTTGCTAAGAAATTGTCAATTTGGGAATTCAATATGGTGTAGAAAGATTCTGTCTGTTCATCTGATGAAGTCCCAGTGATCACTGAACTCCAGTCATACTTAGTGATCCAGGACCCAAAACGTCTCATGTCGGAATCTCTCAGTGGCCTTGTTGTTCGTTTCAAAGTAGAATTTTTTAAACGAGTAGGGGCAACGGGTGACCAGATAACTGTATTGTGATCACTTGCTCCCAAAGGACAGCATATCAGTGGCCGATGGTAAAGATTAGAGAAGTTAGTCACAATTTTGTCTAGGATCCGATTCTCTCTTGTCGGCGAATCGACGACCTGTTTGATTAAAGTTGATTAAAGTCCCCCATGATTGCAATACCGACGTCTGGATGCTGACCCATGATTTGATCCATGGTGTCCTGCAGATGGTCTATCAGCATGTCTGTAAGCAGGCTGTCGGGTGGATGGTACACTACTGCTACAACCACATGTGATATTTCTCTAGGAAGCCGATCCGGTCGCATTTTAACCCAGAGAACTTCTAGCTGCGTAGGAACTTCAACTTTCATCTCCACTGGGTTGAATGCGTTCCGTACATAGAGTGCCACACCGCCACCTTGTCTAAGTAGACGCGACTTTGTGAACAGATTATAGTCAGTCATTGCTACAAGGTGTGTTGGCATATCAGATCTGAACCAAGTTTCTGTTACAGCTGCAACATCGATTTTCCTTTCTCTCAGAATGATTTCCATTTCATCTAATTTGTTGTTGAGGGATCTTGCGTTGCAAAGTAAAACAGATGGAAGATTCATACGTCTGTGTTGGCTATTTTGTCCACGATGGCTCTTAGTAATATTTACACTCACAAGATTGGCATGATTTGACATTTTCCTGTGTCCAGAGGGGTGCTGATCTCGCACACGCCTCACGACTTCAATTTCTGAATAATTCCACACCTCAAGATTTCTATCAGGAGAAACCGTTATGTGGCGAAGGTTGTTCATATTTGGTCCAGTTTGTCCAGGCATTGGCATCCGTTTGTTGACACATGGTGTAGTTAAAATTTGTATCTTCCTTTGTTTTCTCCTTCCACCTCTCTTTGTCCTCTTCTGATAAAAAGGACGAGATGGACAGATACCAAGTGCAGTAATATTCTTCCATGTCTGTTCTGTAATACTTCCTTTCTTTCCGGTCTTCCAAATTGGGTTGCATCTCAATAGGAAGGATCGGTCATACACTATCCGTTTAATTTCTCCATTCAACTGGCTGCCACTGTTTGAAGAATAATTACCATAGTTGGTTGGTCCTGGGTTTGGGTTCACATCTCCAGACACCAATAGTTGAGACTGAAATGTTGCACTAGAATTAGCATAGTAGGCTATCCTTGTATGTAGATATCTGCCTCCTTTCAAGGTATTAAAAGGTAGTACATGGTGTCTAGATAATGGTCCTGGTAGAACATGAAGAGGTATACTTGGGCTTTCAACATTCCCAGCATGATTCAAGCACTTATCTTATAAATTTAGTGATTAGATATCCAAAAGTTACAGACAAAGAACATATCTTGAAAGTTTCAGCCCATTCCATGATTTGGAATAGGATTTAATTGAAAGACAAAAACACACAGATATTTTAATTTGATCGGGTGACCCGATCAAGTTAAATTTCCATGTAAAATCGCAAAATTTATCCTGTAAAACACATTTTCATTTCATATCCTCCACATCATAACTGTTATAGGGCATATCCATTCATATTAGCTAGCAATGAATTGGAATAGTAATAGGTGCATTTTGGTGGATTTACCAAAACTATACACAAGCTTTAATAAAAAAAAAAAAAAATGGACAAATGACCTAGCATTGTGAAGCTTAGAATCTCCTCTTTCATTTAAAATTAGTTAGATTATTTCGCATTCACGCATGAGTGAGCAAGAACAATTTGAAGAGGGATACCAACAAGTCAGTTTGAATTTCAAACTCACTTGACACTCCGTTTGTTAACAATCAGTCATGCATAAAATCTTTTGTTAACCGTGGGATAGCTTCTGAGGAAAACCAGAGAAAACACATTTATTTAATAAAAGTATGGAAATACAAGCATTGTTTCGAGTGAACAAAACTTTTTTACTTCTTGACCATTTTTGGCGATTAAGGTATCAAATTAAAGAGCAAATATTGAACGTTTTAGACATTTGGTTTCCTTTTTGAAATTTAGATACCCCTGCCAAATGAGTTTTTGCTATCCTTTCTTCAAATTGGTTTTTCTCACTCATGCGTGAATGGGGAATAACAAAAGTGATATCACATGAAAGAGGAGATTCAACGCTTTAAACTGATAGGTAATTTGTCCATTGTTTTGGTGATTGAGTTATGATAAATCATAGCTAAATCTCGGGTTCGTTTTTTTGTGGGACGCACTGTATAAGGATGATGGTGACGGTCAATAAAATGTTCAATATAGCGATGATAATGATGATGGAGATGACACTTATGTTGATAAGGAAGGTGCAGCGGGTTTGCAATTGGGAAAATGCCCTTTTTATCACAATGAAAGGTTTTGGTCAAAAACTGGTTTTCCCGGGCCCCGTCTTACAAAGAGTTACGATTGATCCAATCAATCGTAACTCTATGGAAATCCATCGGTATCTTAATATTTTTTCTACAGAAAATGTGCAAATGTCCTTTGTAAACAAAGGAGATCCTCCCAATCTGTCAAGAAATCAACTAATTTATGGATATACATTCATATCTAGCACAAAAAATGAGCAAACATGCAATTTACATGTTGACGTTGCTGGCCGTCCATAGTTGTGATTTATTGGATCGATCGTAACTCTTTGTAAGACAGGGCCCTGGACAGCTTATCGCCGTGAGTTTCCTAGATGATAAAAAAATGCAAATGCGTCGCTTGTCCAAAGTTCAGGACGAAACCTTATTCATTGTTTTTTTGGCAAAGACAGGGCCTTTGACAATATAACTTCTATGTTGTAGCATCCGTCCCCGGATCGCGATTGCGAAGACTACCTGAAGATGTCGATGATGTGAAAGAATGAGTAATTCCTACATTAATAATGCGAACACAAAGTTGTTTATATTTTGATCTGAAGCTGGATAATGATTTATATGGAGAACAAGTTGAATATCTGAATAAATATGCGCGCACGCGTTTTATATTTAGACCTAGAATCTAGGCAACTATTTGATATTCCGATCTGAAAACAAGAGTCAATTTCAGCTCTATATTTTAAGCACTTTGTAAGAAAATTATAAGGTGGATATAGATCCCACTTAATAAAGAGCCAGTGGCGTAACTACGGGGGGGGGGGCATGGGGGGCACGTGCCCCCCCCAATCGGCTGACCAAAAAGAGGGGGGGGGGGAGGAGAAAAAGAGGGAGAAAGGAAGAGGAACGTAGTGGGAAAGAAGAAATTATTATTTATAATAATGGTATATTACATTATAATCATGTTATGTTACATTACATAGGATACATTTTTATCATAAGTTTATGAAACATAATTTGCTCAGGGTCTATGTTGTCATTGTTCCTGGTGCTCGCATTGTCTGTTTAAAGAGATATATAAACCTGAAAAACTCCCGTTTCAAGTCAATATACACCAAATATATTGTTTTATGTAGTGACATACGCTTCTTTTTTCATGACTTCTTAAAATGATTGCCCAAGGCCCATGTTAAGGTCTTAATATGAAACATTTCCTGTCCGTGATTACGTTCATCCTTGTTGGAGTGGTGAGATAATTCCTAAAATCAGTCTTTAAAATGTTCCCTTTTCTGATCTGAATATCAAAAATTTTCAGCTCGCGCTTCGCGCTCGCATCATTTGGTTAGTGAAATACGTATGGTCTTAGTGAATTCCTACTAGTAAGCCTTAGAATTCCCGCTTCATGTCTGAATTATCTAAATTTTCAGCTCGCGCTTCGCACTCGCAATATTTTGGTAGTGAGATGCGTATAGTAATCATGATTAAGATGACTTTAAAAAGTGCTTCATGTCTTCAGATGTAATTCTAACAAAATCAGCAAGCGCTTGGCACTCGCATTAGATGACTATGGTGAGATATGTATACTGTTAAGGGATTCCTAAAATATAGTCCTTAAGATCTCCCTGTTTGGGGTCAATATATACAAAAATTTCGGCTCGCGCTTCGCGCTCGCATTGTTTAGCGAGACAAGTACGTATCATGATTACAAAATCGATTATAATATCCCTATTTAGGTCTGAATATCAAATTTTCATTCATGATTACAATGACTATAAGTGCTTCCTTAAAATGTCTCTATTAGGTCAGCATACCTGACAACTGAGCGCGCTTCGCGCGCTCACTAAGTGACTCAAAATTTTTGCTGGTGCCCCCCCAATGCCGTGACCCACGGTACGCCTCTGTAAAGAGCTGTTTTTTTCATTATAATTACTTTGAGTTTGACATAGGACAAGTACATCCTTAGGACATGTAGGACATGTCATCATATGAAAATAATGACTGTCTTCGTATTCCTCTTGCTAGCGCGAGATGAAACAAAAGGGACTTTTCAATTATCAAATTAATATTTTATTCATTAATACCTAATGAGGGCGCGAAGTCTGATGATATTATGGCCTGAAAAGTGGATATTTCAAGAAGTTTATAATTGCATTTTAATAGCCACAGGCTTAAATTATTTACCAAACACGTTTAGGTTTATTCTATAAAGTGTCACTTTCTGTCATGATCACTTATAGGCCACATATATGTGGAAAGTGGGCATGGTTCGCGACGTCAGAAATAGAAATTACCAAAGGGAGAGGAGGTGGAACTCGTCAAATCCTTAATATACACACCCTCAACCAAACATGAGATATTCCACATTATATGTTGCATTACTCACATTTATGGCCCAGTTTGACCTTTTACAATCATTAAATTACCTCTAATTTTCCTGGAAAAGTTTGAAGGCCTATATAGTGATTGATATGTGTGGATTTATTTTGAATTTGATTTAATTCGATATTAGGAACTTAGGGCCTAATACTTTAGTAATAATAGGTCTATAATAATTGGTTTGTGTATATAATGTAGTTATTGCTGTCACTGGCTAGGTATAGGGTGTAAATTGCTTTAAACGAGCTATATTTCTAAATGCGAAACATTCCACCCTAACGTAGCTGCCGCCACTACGTGTGGCTGCCTTTGTCTTGTTTGAATAACCAATTGAATTCGGGCGTGACACACATGATTTGAACCTCGCGCCAGTGGTAAAAAAAACGCGGCTCGAATGATAGTTGTTGCCAATTTACAACTGGAGGCGAAGTTTAAATCTACTAAAAAAATTGCCCTTCCTCATATTAGCATCCTTTTAAATAAAATTCAATATTGGTCGAGTTATTTTAAATAACTTTCCCTTACTGTTGTCTATAAGTAAAAATAAAGGAGAACCCGTAGTTTAAATTTCTTATGCTTATTTAGGTACTTTGCTATCACAGGCGGTCCCATTTAGCATTTAATGTATTTTTAATTGTTGTATTTTTGCAATTAAATTTTGTGACCTAATTATTGTTTCCATTTACCAGTTAATGATATTTGCTCTTATTTTTTTAAATCAAATATTGTTGGATATATGATGTGAGAGTGAGGCACTTACTGAATAAATGCCCCTCCAAGGTGGATAATATCCCTCGGTAGTGCATGGTGTCCAGCGACGGTCTGAAGGTCCTGCCTGTTGCTGCTGAACACGTACTTGACTTGACCTTAACTCTCCAGACACACAACTCTCACTGATTAGCCTTGACACTGACTGACTCTTGGTCATCGGGGGTACATATTAGGGGGTATTGCGGGCGCGGCTATTGTCTAAATCGCCGGTTAAGTCCAGGCGACAATGTCTAATGACCCTTTATGCAACAATACAATATGTAGTTTAAGCCCCTTTTTACACCTTCACGGATGCAACACGGATCATCACGGATCTCAGTCCGTGATGATCCGGGGTGCCAAATTTGTATTTTCCGAGCATTCCCGGAGTGAGTACGGAGTTAACTGGTTATTAACACGGATATGTACGGAAAAGTAAGCAGTCTACAAGGATAGGCAAGGTAGCAGTAGGGATCCTGTTTGATATGCTCCCGCAGCCAACACGGAATACCCGGATGATCACGGATGTTACTGGGTCTTTACACGGACCTTCACGGTTGCTCACATTCTGTACTGGCTAGAATGAAGTTTCGTCCCTTTTTGCAGCATCTGGAGCATGCTCGTGATTGGTTATGAATACGGACTATTGTTCATGTACGCAAACAATACAAACATTTGACCCCGGATAAAGCCGGTATCAACAAGGATCACCCGGTTCTTACAAGGAGCCTCCCGGGTGCATTCGGTAGCTACACGGATGTACAAGGAGGCTACAAGGATGAACACGGATGATTATCAGTCCGTGTACTCCGGGATGAAAAATTGAACATGTTCAATTTTTCTCCCGGACATGCCGGTACATCAAGGATGGCGCCGGATGAGTAGCAGGAGTGTACACGGTAGTCCCGGACTGTACACGGATGACCCCGGATTAACAATCCGGGATGATCCGTGTTGCTTCCGTGAAGGTGTAAAAGGGGCTTAACAAAATGACATTGGCCGTAGAGGTAAAGCCACTTTTACACCTTCACGGAAGCAACACGGATCATCCCGGATTGTCAATCCGGGGTCATCCGTGTACAGTCCGGGACTACCGTGTACACTCCGGCTACTCATCCGGCGCCATCCTTGATGTACCGGCATGTCCGGGAGAAAAATTGAACATGTTCAATTTTTCATCCCGGAGTAAACGGACCGATAATCATCCGTGTTCATCCTTGTAGCCTCCTTGTACATCCGTGTAGCTACCGAATGCATCCGGGAGGCTCCTTGTAAGAACCGGGTGATCCTTGTTGATACCGGCTTTATCCGGGGTCAAATGTTTGTATTGTTTGCGTACATGAACAATAGTCCGTATTCATAACCAAGCACGAGCATGCTCCAGATGCTGCAAAAAGGGACGAAACTTCATTCTAGCCAGTACAGAATGTGAGCAACCGTGAAGGTCCGTGTAAAGACCCAGTAACATCCGTGATCATCCGGGTATTCCGTGTTGGCTGCGGGAGCATATCAAACAGGATCCCTATTGCTACCTTGCCTATCCTTGTAGACTCCGTACTTTTCCGTACATATCCGTGTTAATAACCAGTTAACTCCGTACTCACTCCGGGAATGCTAGGAAAATACAAATTTGGCACCCCGGATCATCACGGATCTCAGTCCGTGATGATCCGTGTTGCATCCGTGAAGGTGTAAAAGGGGCTTAACCCATAGCTCCCCCATACACACACAGGTAAATGCCTCTGACGAATCGAGGCTTTCTTCTCCCTAACGAGAAATAGCCACGCCTTACTATAGCGACGGCCATCTGTGAGAAACATGTAATGACATTAAACAATTATTTTATTATATATCTTTAGCAGTGCCCGACACCCCTCCCCCCAAAAAGAAAATCTTCTTCATCTTCTTCATCTACTGTGAGAAACATACACAGCAAAAACTGTGGTGTTAACCGGTGTATAGAAGACCACACCAGTTATTTTACACCGGTGTTAAATTGGTGGTGTTAGTTTTACACCTATAGGTGTTATTACAACACATTTTGTTGTTACATTTAAACTCTGTGGTGTTATGTTTAATGTCTAGGGTGTAATTTTAACACTTCAGGGTGTGGTCCTCTCAACGCCAATTGGTGTCAGTTTTAACACCGCAGTTTTACAGTGTATATAACGGCTGGAACCCTCAGAAGAACAGCCTGTGGCTGAACAGGGCCATCCAGCCTACGAGTGGAAAATAAATGAACAAATAAAATAAATGAATAAATGACATTAAACATTTCCTTTATTTTATTTTAAGCAGTGTCCGACACTCTAAAAAAAAAGAAAATCTTGTTCAGGTCTAACCCAACATCATCAATCTTCTTCTTTTCTTATTTTTACATTGGTTGTTACCAAAATGTGCAATTATCCAAATTGCGCCGGCACATCACCAATGATCACGTTATAACTGCACAATTTCGACAAAAAAAAATCCGATTAAGAGTTGGTGAACTATCGGCACGTTTTGGTAATTTATTAAATGTGCCGTAACACCTTTTTCGGTTTAATTCCAGTAAACTATTGTTTTCTTCCAATTGACGTTACAAAGATTACATCCACTTCATATGAGATAAACAAATCAATTGTTTAAGTTCAAGTTCGAGTTTTATTTTCGTTTTTATCATTAACGTAACAAATAAATACATCAGGCATACATCTTACAATGATTACAAATCAACTACGAATTCCAAAACATTTGAAAAATACATGTAGCTTTAACAAAAGATTGTATGTATTATGGCAATGAGTGTAAATACAATACATTTAAGTAATTTATGTTCATGGAAGAAGGCGTAAAAACCCAGAAAGCAACGTGTGCTTGTGTTGAGATACGCCTGTAAAGTATACAGCTAAACAACAAATATAAAGAGAAAGTAATAAGAGAAGGGGAAAGAAATGAAGAAAGGAGCCAAAGAGGCAAGAAAGTAGAAGAAAAGAGGGTATTAATTACCTCGCATGATACAAGATGTAAATACATGGTTAATTAGTACAACAGGCCTTTTTATTTTGATTATTATCATAAATGTCAATTTCATCCATTCATTCTATTCTTTTATTTTTTTTTATTATCTTTTTCTTTATTTTCTTATTTCATAAGGAATTAAGTCGAATCGATAAATTAACGTAAATGTGTAAGTTTTTTTATATACACACTAATGGAATTAAGACTTTATTCACGTTTCTTTTCATTTTTTCTTACCTTTTTGAATACATTAGTTGCATATTTGCTACTTATTCCGATATATCGGTGCCTTCGTTGCCTTGTTGCTTTTGCCTTTTCTTCATCATCATCATCTACTTCTCCTTCTACATACTTCTTCTTATCCGTCTTCTTGTTTCTTCTTTGTAGATATGAAGAGCTCAGTTGGAAAAGGGGTTGAATCCATCTATCATCAAATTAGATTTTTTGTCTTAATGTGTAGATTTTTAGTAGCTCTATTAAATGAAGTTGAATATGCCATTAAACAGTGAACAAAAATGGCAAAGAAAAATCACCTTTTTTTCAAAAAGGGTTAGGTCCACAAATATTCTGTATGCGAATATCAAAAAAAAATATGAAGACAGGTAGATTTCTTTTATACCCAAAGGTTATGTTCACATTCCTTTAGGGTATCATGAAAACTTAGTTTCGCATAAGAATATATTGGAAAACAAAATAAATTATTTTCTTGGAGTGGACTTAAGCCATTTTGCAACGAAACTTTTCTGCATAGCTTATTTCTCAAAAGGGGTTAGATCATTTTTTTAAAATAAATTTTATTGTTTTCTGTTTCAAACCCCATGGAATATTTGTCGCTCTAATGAAACCAAAGAAAATTTGAAATTCACATTAAATTGTGAATGAAATTGGCAAAGCTAAATCACTTTTTTAATCAAATTAGACTGGATTCATCGCATTTTGCTTGCAAAAGGGGTTAGGTCCACAATGATAACTAAAAAAATATATATATAGAAAAAAAATGAAGACAGGTAGATTTCTGTTATACCGCATTTAATGTTCACATGATAGGGTAGTACATCATGAAAATTTAGTTTCTCATAAGAATATTGCAAAGTGAGATTTAAAAAACATGATTTTTCTCGGAATGATCCAAATGGACATTTTGCAACCAAATTTTTTTTCATGTGTCGTTGTGTAGACTTTAAATAGTGTTGTAGTCTGTATACTCAAATGAAAAGGAAGATTATATATTTATAACGTTTTCATGAAAGTGGCCCCAATGAACGGATACGGTTGACACGGGTCAAATAAATTCCTAGTCACTGTATTTTATCGTCATTATAGTAATATGTATTTTTAATTCGTTGCTGCCTAAAATGTTTCGTTTTATTATCTGCAACTGCGTTAAAGGGTGATATAAGTTACATCAAAATGACCGGATTTTAAAGAAGAGAACGAAGGTTTTATTTTCTTGTTCGATTCAATGTACTAATAATGGATTAAGGGTAACGTTTTTATATCTATTTGGGTCAAAGATTGATTCTTTATTTCCATGCAAAAATATACTGCCAAATGTTCACGGTAAATAACAATAAACAATCATTGCATGGGAGAGGACAGTCATAAGCACAACGGCTTGAAAAAGGATGCCCCTCAAGAAAGGCTAAAAGAGGAGACACCACGCATTAATATCGACGATAATTTAACACGAAGAAGGGAACATTATGCAGCAAAAAATATTTATGTTTTTTTTTTTTGGGGGGGGCGGGGGTTACAAGAGTTTGAACAATAATTTAAAAAATCACACAGATATCTAATTCTTTCTCTTTTTTCCATCTTGTTCTTCGTCTTTTTTTCTTTTTGTCGTTCTTCTGCATGCTTCTTCTAATTCTTCCACTTCTTCTTTCCCTTCTTCTCCTTCTTCTTCATCAACTTATTTTAATGAAGGGCTTCTTCATTCAAACTTTATCATTCTTATTTCCTCTTAATTCAATTTTCTTTTGTTCTTTTTTTGGTTTACAAGAGTTTGAACAATAATTTGAAAATTCACACAGATATTTTGAGCAGTTCTTCTTCATTGTCTAATTCTTCCTCCTTTTTCCTTCTTTATTTCCTTCTTGTTCTACGTCTTTTTTTTTTTTTTGTCGTTCTTCTACATGTTTTTTCTTCTTCCTCTTCTTCTACTTCTCCTTCTTCTTCTTCATCAACTTTTTTGAATGAAGGGCTTCTTCATTCAACCTTTATAATTCTTATTTCCTCTTAATTGAATTTCCCTTTGTTCTTATTTTCATTCTTTCCCCATCCCATCTCATTTTTCATTTTCATTAAAAAAAATAGGCCTAATATAAGGCCTAGTAGAGTGAACAACATGCAATGCAATATATATTAAATTTCTACAACGTTCCGGTTCAAAAGTGGAAAAGAAAAGCATAAATAATATGAACAAACTGTATGTGTGATGGCCTTATGGGAATAGTACAAGAAACCATTATCCCAAATGAAAATTAAATAAATTGGAAATTAGACCAAGTTAATAAGTTTAACTTTATTTTTGTTATCACATTTTGATGAAATTTTCATCTATCTGCTAATTGAATTTTGCATGTTAATTTAAACATTATCGTAATCCTTGAAGACCCATTTAGTATCACCACTTCCCTAAAGCAACTACTTAATCATGGACATCATTGGGGAGTGAGGACAATTTCTACAGCATAGGAAATCTATTGACAAAACTCCTCCATGATAAAGCAGTCTTTGTCGAAAATTGGTGAATCAAATCGGTGGTTTCGTACAGGACCCTGGGAGCCGTTTCATAAAGCTGTTCGTAAGTTAAGAGCGACTTTAAGAACGACTGGTGATCCCTTCTTACGCGCTAAACCATCACCTATGGTGTATACAATTTACCAAAAGAAAAGATCACCAGTTGTTCTTAAAGTCGCTCTTATCTTACAAACAGCTTTAAGAAACACCCACCTGGACAGATGATATTTGCAGTTTTTTCATCAGCTTAGAATCTTACGAATAGCAGCTGTCCAGGTTCACCTGCTTTCGACAAAGACCACTGAGCTGTTCATTGTGTTTTTACAGGCATTTTCAATAGATTTTCTATGTTGTAAAATCCGTCCCTGTCTCGATTGTGAAAACTCGCTTCTCCCTTCTTCATCATTAGAATCATATTCCTCATCATTATCATCGCTTATATTATCATCATCACCATCATCATCATCACAATCACCATCATCACGATCATTATCCTCCATATTAAACGTCTTAATCACCCTCATTATCGACTTTATCATCACCATCAACTTTGTATATCAACGTTATTATCATTATCTTCATCACAGCATCTTTATCTTCACCATTATCCTATTTCTTTATCCTTATCCTCCTTCTTCATCATAGTTGTAAACATCGTTATAATCAAAGCCATTCAATATTTATCATCATCATCTTCATTCTAATTATCATCACCACTTTCATTATCATCACTTATATTATCATCATCACCATCATCACAATCATCATCACCATCATCACGATCATTATCCTCACTACCAGCATCTCCATCTTAAACATCATCGTCATCATCATAAACATCATCATCATCACCACCACCATCATTACAATAATAATCACCTCCATTAACATCATCATCACCACCAGCATCTTCATCTTAAACATCATCATCATCATATTCATCATCATCATTATCATAATCACCACAATCATCATGATCATAATCTTTCTCTGATTTCTTTCACTTCATTGTCATTACTTGTATTATCATCATCATTTTTATCTTCATCATCACCAGCATATCCATCTTCAACATCATCATCATCACCATCATCATCATTATTCCAGGGCGTAAGCGAGTCTAAGCATGGGGAGGGGCACATCCTGCATGGGAAGGTGGAACCGAAGTGGTATTGCGGGATGCACATCTTGGGGAGGTGGAACTAAAGTTTTGAAGGTCCGCTGTTGAAAGCAGAAGTAGGGGTAAAATTGTCTTTTTGCCAGTGTTGGATCTCATCTGTTCAAGCGGGAAGGTGCGCAAGCACCCCAGCCCACGCCCTAGTCATCTCAATCTTCGACATCATCATCACAATCACAACCATCATAATCATGATCATTATCACCTCCATCATGTCCGTTAACATCATCATCATCACCACCAGCATCTCCATCTTCAACATCTTCATCATCATAATCATCATCATCATCACAACTAGCATCTTCACGATCATTATCACCTCCATCAACATCACCATCACCAGTATCTCCATCTTCAACATCATCATCACCACCACCATCATCACGATCATTATCCCCTCCATTAACATCATCATCACCACCAGCATCTCCATCTTCAACAATATCATCATTATCATCATCACAATCACCACCATCATCATCACGATCATTATCCCCTCCATTAACATTATCATCACCACCTGCATCTCCATCTTCAACATCATCATCATCACAATCACCACCATTATCATCATCATCACAGTCACGATTCATCATGATCAATATCTTCTCCATTAACATCATCATCACAACCAGCATCTCAGTCTTCAACAAGAACAACATAATGACTTATAATCACTAAGATTACACGCATCATTATCATAATCAAGTCGACTAACTGTATTTTGTTTTTACTGAAATCCCCCTTTCTGGCTGTGTAATCCGAATTAGTTATAATAACCGCCTTTAATATAGCGCTTTATCAATCTACGACTGCTCAAATCGGTTCACTATTATTAATTGTAATATAATAAATAATCATGTAAGATTACATACCCGGAAAATCCCTTCACTTTCATAACCGCTTTTTCATGCTTAGTTTAGTTTTTATACTTGGAAGGGAAATTCAACCTGACAAAAGTTTATCGTCAAAATACCAGATAAAACATTTTTAAAATGTTTGCGAAAAATAAGCCAAGAAAAAAAAAATTAGGATTTTGACTATTTAGTTTGTGACGTCATATGCGAGCAGCTTTCCTAAAAATTGTATGGTTAAAAAAATCAATGAAATTTAAATTTCACAGAAATTTGAAAAAAAAATGATTGTACCTTAACTATATCAAAATTCATATCATCGCATACCCACTCCTATAAATAAGAAGAAATGTCATCACAAACCAGTGACAAATGAAATTTATCCAGTTTAAATACATGAAAAATTTGGAACAGCTGCTCGTCCTTGACATCACACATTCTTATATCTTTCTTCGCCCCTGCATTGGTAGACATATATAGTATCCATCAGGTGTTGGGTATTCTCAGTCAAGTTCATAGGTGACATAATTTAAGTGTTTAATTAAATGTTCCAATTATCAATGTAGAGTTCAAAACCCGAAAGAGTTGAAAAATTGCTACAGATTTCTGAAAGTGGTTAACGTTTCTTTATTACAGTATAATAATACCATCCTCTACTGATTGACATACAATAAAAAGAAAGGAACAATAAGTGTTATTTTTCTTTTAATTTCTTTATTACGCTATCTACGTTCAATCAGATCCAAGATAATACCATCCATTGTGAAGAAGTCAAACACGATTACTGGAACACAGTATAGAAGCAAAGAATATTTAGCTATGTGTGCTTTTCAGCTTTTAAGCAATATTTTGGATAGTGTTACGGCAAACTCAAACTCATTTACTTATTGATATAGTGTGCCCCAAAAAATACAGTACATACACATGTATCAATTGAATGTATGTATATATATATATATATATATATATATATATATATATATATATATATATATATATATATATATATATATATATATATATATATATATATATATATATCATCATCATCACAGTCACGATTCATCATGATCAATATCTTCTCCATTAACATCATCATCACAACCAGCATCTCAGTCTTCAACAAGAACAACATAATGACTTATAATCACTAAGATTACACGCATCATTATCATAATCAAGTCGACTAACTGTATTTTGTTTTTACTGAAATCCCCCTTTCTGGCTGTGTAATCCGAATTAGTTATAATAACCGCCTTTAATATAGCGCTTTATCAATCTACGACTGCTCAAATCGGTTCACTATTATTAATTGTAATATAATAAATAATCATGTAAGATTACATACCCGGAAAATCCCTTCACTTTCATAACCGCTTTTTCATGCTTAGTTTAGTTTTTATACTTGGAAGGGAAATTCAACCTGACAAAAGTTTATCGTCAAAATACCAGATAAAACATTTTTAAAATGTTTGCGAAAAATAAGCCAAGAAAAAAAAAATTAGGATTTTGACTATTTAGTTTGTGACGTCATATGCGAGCAGCTTTCCTAAAAATTGTATGGTTAAAAAAATCAATGAAATTTAAATTTCACAGAAATTTGAAAAAAAAATGATTGTACCTTAACTATATCAAAATTCATATCATCGCATACCCACTCCTATAAATAAGAAGAAATGTCATCACAAACCAGTGACAAATGAAATTTATCCAGTTTAAATACATGAAAAATTTGGAACAGCTGCTCGTCCTTGACATCACACATTCTTATATCTTTCTTCGCCCCTGCATTGGTAGACATATATAGTATCCATCAGGTGTTGGGTATTCTCAGTCAAGTTCATAGGTGACATAATTTAAGTGTTTAATTAAATGTTCCAATTATCAATGTAGAGTTCAAAACCCGAAAGAGTTGAAAAATTGCTACAGATTTCTGAAAGTGGTTAACGTTTCTTTATTACAGTATAATAATACCATCCTCTACTGATTGACATACAATAAAAAGAAAGGAACAATAAGTGTTATTTTTCTTTTAATTTCTTTATTACGCTATCTACGTTCAATCAGATCCAAGATAATACCATCCATTGTGAAGAAGTCAAACACGATTACTGGAACACAGTATAGAAGCAAAGAATATTTAGCTATGTGTGCTTTTCAGCTTTTAAGCAATATTTTGGATAGTGTTACGGCAAACTCAAACTCATTTACTTATTGATATAGTGTGCCCCAAAAAATACAGTACATACACATGTATCAATTGAATGTATGTATATATATATATATACATTCATTCAATATATGTATGTATATATATATATATATATGTAGATACACAGACACACTTACACACACACACACACACACACACACACACATATATATATATATATATATTGTAAAGAAATGAATGAAGAGAACAATGGTAGGCGTAGCTTAAATCAAGGTTCCCCAGAGCTATCTACCCTTAGGAAAAATTGGTGATGCCGAAAAAATGTCTCCGCCGGGAATCGAACCCGGGCCCCCAGCTTTGAACGCCGGTGCCTTAACCACTAGACCACAGAGACGGGATAGTGACTAGGGCGAACCCAATCCGATTGACCGTCAGATAGACAGATTTTCGACACTATACCAATTATAATTTCCTTTGTCGGGTGAAGGTGGGTTTAGAACAATGACAAGACATTTTTTCGGCATCACCAATTTTTCCTAAGGGTAGATAGCTCTGGGGAACCTTGATTTAAGCTACGCCTACCATTGTTCTCTTCATTCATTTCTTTACAATATTTAAATAAAAAGAGTTGTCAAAAGCTGTTGTACATGTATAACTTCACACACACACACACACACACACACACACATATATATATATATATATATATATATATATATATATATATATATATATATACACACATACACGGTTTATTTATAAGTTATATGATAATATGTATTATCAGAACTTATATGACACCATGCAAGATACTTGAAGTGGCATCAATCAGTCAATTTGTTTCTGTATTCTTTAAAAGCAAGTGATCATAATTACATAATCTTCGCAAGGGTATAAACGCAATTTTCCTGTCACCTTTCTTCCAATATCTAATGGTTACTTCCCTCTCAATGACCAAGTGACAACACGGGCCTGTTCCAATTTTTTTTACCTGAAAAAAAAATTGGTAAAAACTGAAAACTACAGGTAGTCTGGGCAAAAACTCCGGTAAAAACAACCTGAGTTTTCTCAGGTAAAAAGTTTTATGCAACGTGCCCATATCTATCAAGCTTCATGGGTAAGTATCGGGTGTCCAATTACAGGCGATATGGGGGGGGGGGATTGAATACGTTGCGAAACCAGGTACGATATCTTTTTTTAGTTCTTCTTGATATGGGATGAAAGAATTACTATGTAGACCTTTATCGTATAGAATCTTATCAAATATACAACTCCCTTTATATCGAATAAGCTTATTATTAAAAATCACCACTTTCCCAAACTCTGTACTTCTAATATGTCTTATATTTACCCACTCTTCTAATAAGTCCATGTAAAATTTGGAAGCTGTTACTTTCAATAAACCTGGTATATAGTCACATGAAAATAACAAATCTCCACCCAAATGTTTAGTGTCAAAATTAAAGTACCGTTTCCATTTCATATCTTCATCTTTATTTAAAAGTCTTTTAATCCACATTATTCACTGTGCCTTTACCTGTACAAAGAGGTTTAACATCTTTAATCCTCCTTGCTTATAGTCTAAAAACATTGTATTCCTATTAATTTTGTCTTTCTTACCTTTCCATAGAAAATCAAAAGTTAATTCATCCGATGATTCATAAACCCACTTAGGAACAGGAGTAAGAGACGCTCGGAAGAGGACTTTAGAATAGATATGCACCTTCAATAGTTGAATTTTCCCCATGAGCGTTATATCCCTTAGCTTCCAAAAGTTCAAGAGTGTTTTAATTTTGCTTAAGATTTCTTTGTTTGCTTAATATTTCTTTGCTATATCTTATAAGTAATCGATATCAAATGAAAGTAATAGCATGTTATAGACACTACATCTTCTACAAGAAAGCCATATTTATAGGGAAGGATATCATATACACGAGTTCGACCTAACCAGTTTAGGTTATACACACTACATCTCAGAAGCAATCAATATTATGTAAACAGGTTAGTATAATAATATCTATAGACAAGCATTTATGTGAACGCAATAACATATCATATACACTGTCATTTTAAAGGAAACAATGTGTAATGAGCACTATATATAAGAAATTGATATATGTAAGAACAATTTCATCTTATTTAGGCACTATATCTTATAAGTAATCGATATCAGATGAAGGTAATTACGTGTTATAGACACTCCATCTTTTACAAGAAAGCAATATGAGGGAAGGATATCATTATAATATGCACGAGTTTAACCAGACCAATTAAGGTAATGCACACTACATGTAATAATATCTACAGACAAGCATTTATGTGAACGCAATAAAATTCAATATACACAGCCATTTCAAAGGATGCCAATATCATGAATATGGAAGCTCCTTGCCAATATGTGAAGGTAATACCATCTTAATGGACATTGCATTTTTGGAGAAATCACTTCTTTGTACATCATATTTACATTATACCAACGTATTTATCATGTGAAATCAATAAACCTCATACATGCAAAGAAATCGATGTTTGCGAAACAGTTATCATCTTGTGGAAATAGATCTATAACGGAACCAATATGTCAATGTACTAACATTATATATAGTCATTATATATTTCTAAATATCAACATTAAAAATAACCCCGATGTTTAAATGTACACAATAAATTGGGTTTTGTACTTTACATGATTTACATAATATTTGTCAAGTTTACCTTTCGGATTACATAAAAGTTCTGGAGTTCCTATTCAATATCACTTTTTACATAATTTATGTTAAATATTTAAGTTGGGTAATATTTACACAATAAATTAGTTTT
The DNA here is from genome assembly GCF_018143015.1 of Lytechinus variegatus. Classification (NCBI taxonomy): domain Eukaryota; kingdom Metazoa; phylum Echinodermata; class Echinoidea; order Temnopleuroida; family Toxopneustidae; genus Lytechinus; species Lytechinus variegatus. The sequence goes on along the minus strand of NC_054748.1, from coordinate 18,102,132 downwards.
TGTAGTTTACGTAATGATTTACATAATATTTGTGAAATTTACTGTTAGGTAAATTTACACGGACGTTGTGGAGTCCCTATTTTACATCACTTTTTACATTATTTCTGTAAACATTTCTCTCTGTGTAACAACATCTTACAGACATTACGTCATTGAACAAACCAACACAATTCAATCTATTAATTTCTTACATACATCACAACTTTTGACAAAACAATAATGCAATATCATATTATCAATATTACACCCATCTGTGTGTTACATCTTAGAAGAAGTGTAAAGATAATTACATATTATGGATATTTCACCATTTTCACCGTCGAAGAAACCAATGTGAATATAAATATCCTCTTTCAGGCATACATATTAGAAAAAAAACCATGTGATGTGAATATGATATGTTATAGACAATACACCTTATATAAAACCATATATGTGAATATAGTGATGACATCATATAGACACTACATCTTATAAGAAACCATTGCATGTAAACGTCTTATAAATACTATATCGTTGAAAAACCAGTATATAGGCAATATCATCTTGTAGACATAGGCGGCGGAAGCTGGGGGGGGGGACGTGTCCCCCCTTAATTTGAGGAGGGGGGGGGACGGTCCCCCCCCCCCCAAATTTGTAGTTGATGACCTTTTTTTTTTTTTTGCTTGTCAAATTTTTTTCTTGGGTTGTCCCCTCCTAAAATTGTTGGGTTCCGCCGCCAATGCTTGTAGACAATAGATGGAAACCTTTACATATGAAGGCAGTAATATCTCTTACAGACAATACCTCGTTGAGTAATCCAATACATTCGAAAGTGATACCACCCTTTGACCATTTAATCTCTTAACAAATTATGTGAGTCAAATATAACCAATTTAAGTCAATATCATATAACATCAGTGGCGTAACTACGGGGGGGGCATGGGGGGGCACGTGCCCCCCAATCGGCTGGCCAAAAAAAAAAAAAAAAAAAACGGGGAAAGGGAGAAAAGAGGGAGAAAGGAAGGGAAACGTAGTGGGAAAGAAGATATGATCAATTTTATATTATATCATAATTATGTTATATTACTGTATATTACATTAACTTTTTTTGTAATATCTTTATGAAACATGATTCGCTCAGGGCTCATGACTTTTTTCGGAATACTATAGTTTTCAAGTATATTAGAGAGATGTGACGTTGTCAAATCCAGTCAGTATACACCAAATAGGTTTCCTCGCACTTTGAGCTATTATTGTTTTATGTAGTGACATATGCTTCTTTTTCATGACTACTTAAAGTGATCGCCCCATTTTAAGGTCTTAATATAAAACATTTCCTGTCCTTTTTTCTGATCTGAATATCAAAAATTTTCAGCTCGCGCTTCGCGCTCGCATCAATTGGTTAGTGAAATACGTACTATGGTCTTAGTGAATTCCTACAAACAAGCCTTAGAATATACCTCCTCAGGTCTGAATTACTTATATTTTCAGCTCGCGCTTTGTGCTCGCAATATTTCATTAGTGAGATGCGTATAATAATTATGATTACACTGACTACAAAAAGTGCTTCATGTGTTTAGATGTAATTCTCACCAAATCAGCAAGCGCTTGGCACTCGCATTAGATGACTATGGTGAGATATGTATACTCTTAATGGATTCCTTAAAAATAGTTCTCAAAATATCATTTTTTCTTATCTCAATTTCAAAAATTTGCAGCTCGCGCTTCGCGCTCGCATCATTTGGTTAGTGAAATACGTAAGGTCTTAGTTAAACAAGCCTTAGAATGCCCCACTTCAGGTCCGAATTTCCTAAATTTCAGCTCGCGTTTCGCGCTCGCAATATTTGATTAGTGAAATGCGTATGTGAATCATGATTACAATGATTGCAAGTGCTTCCTGTGTTTAGATATAATTCTAACAAAATCAGCAAGCGCTTGGCACTCGCATTAGATGAATATGGTGAGATATGTTAAAGTCCTTAAAATGTCCCTGTTTGGGGTCAATTCAAGCTTGTGCTCGATCGCGCTCGTATTGTTTGTTTAGCGAGACAGGTATGTAACATGATAACAAAAATTTGCTTATAATGTCCCTTCCTAGGTCAAAATGTCAAAAATTTTCAGCTCGCGCTTCGCGCTCGCATGATCAGTGAGATACATATCCGTTTAATGGCACTGTCCTTCAAATATCACTATACCTGGCAACTGAGCGCGCTTTGCGCGCTCACTAGGTGACTCAAAATTTTTGATGGTGCCCCCCCAATGCCGTGACCCACGGTACGCCACTGTATTACATTACATCTATAAAGAAACGAATTTGTATACGTGACGATAATATACATACCATCTTTAAAGAAACATTCATTTTAATGCATGCAGTCATTATATTCGTGAAGAAATGTCAATATGTGAATGCAATATCATTTTGGAGACCTTACACAATTTAAGAAGAAAATGTATATACCTGAAGTTAATAACATACTTTTCAAAAACAATTTTGGAATAAAGCAATATGTACACTCAGTAGCGTAACTACGGGGGGGGGGCATGGGGGGCACGTGCCCCCCCAATCGGCTGGCCAAAAAAAAAAAAAAACGGGGAAAAGGAGAAAAAGAGGGAAAAAGGAAGAGAAACGTATAGTGGGGGAAAGAAGAAATTGTTATTTATCATAGTGTTATATTATGTTATATAACATAAGAAGCATTTTTTCACAACTTTATTTGCTTAATTGTGTCTTCATTGTTCCTGGTGCTCACATAGACTTTTTAACGAGATATATAAAACTGCTGTACTAAAGCCTCCGGTTTTCAAATCAATATACAACAAAATAATATATTTCCTCGCAATTAGAGTCATTATTGTTTTAAGTAGTGATATATTCTTCTTTTTCATGACTACTGAAAGTTATTGCCCTATTTTAAGGTCTTGATATAAAACATTTCCTGTCCGTGCTAACGTTCGCATTACTAGTGGATTGGTGAGATTTCTGCTCTTCATGAACTCCTGAAATCAGTCCTTAACCCTAAAAAGACTGGGCTATTTTGGAGGCTAGAAAAACTGGGGGGGGGGGCCTTTTGGCCCCCCCTAAGATCTCGGCCGTTGGTCGTCCGATCGCAACCAAATTTGGCACACACATCCTTTGTCATGTCCTCTAAAAGAAAACATAGTCAAAATACTGATATTCATTGTATTTTTTAATATATGCATAATTAATTATGCGAATATGCAAATTTTTATCAAAAAATTGAATTTTTCATACTTTGGTACCTATTGCGGTCCATAAATTCCCGTTTCAAGGTTTTCAGCTGTAAGAAGAGGTTGTTTATCATGGAATTGTGTTATTTCGTGCTTGAATTATTAGATATGCTTATGCAAATTAGTAATTACTAAATATGCAAATAAGTACTCTGCACGCGTTATGTAGAGAAATACAACATTTGGCATGTTTTATTGCATTACACTCTCTTGCAATGAGCCAAAGCAATCTTGGAAGATAAACAAGTGATGTGTTACATGTACACTAGCTGGTGAAAACAAAGCATAAGAGATATCACATAATTTATGCAAATTATATTCATAATTATGTGAATATGCAAATTTTTATCAAAAAACTTTAGGACATTAGATATTGCATATTGCAAATTCTTGAGTATTCTAGATACACTGTATATTTTGGGTTTGTGTAATATATAACTTATTCAATATCAATTATAGCATAATCAACTAAAGTGTGACATTACTTGTCTATTCAGTGTTTCCTGCACCCAAGAATATAGTTGTGCAAGCGATTCTGGTATTTTGCACTACTTTTCTTATGTTTTTCTTTGATTTTAATTTCTTATGTATTTCTTTATTTTGCATTTCTTATGTATTTCTTTATTTTTTATGCAATTGTTTTCATTATTTTCATATCCTAGAACTGCTACTTGAATTCACAAGTGACATAATATAGAAAGAAACAAATGAAAATGTAGTTAGAAAACAATGTGTATAACATTCATTCAAATACCATACACTTTACACACAAACGAATACAAATTTCAATTTCTTACGTGACATGTAATACGAAAATGTTACGTAACTCCGCAACCGCGGCATGGGGGTATACAAATTTGGTATCAAAAATTGCGCAAAACTCAAGAAAAAAAAGTTATGAAATGGCGGCGCGAACGCTTCATGCGAAAAAAGTTATCGCGATTTATGTACAGGGGGGGGGGGCTTAAAGGCCCCCCAGTCTTTTTAGGGTAAAAATGTCAATTTTTCTGATCTGAATATCAGAAAATTTTAGCTCGCGCTTCGCGCTCGCAGTGTTTCATTAGTGAGATGCGTATGATAATCATGATTACAATGACTTCAAAAAGTGCTCCATGTGTTTAGATGTAATTCTAACAAAATCAGCAAGCGCTTGGCACTCGCATTAGATTACTCTGATGAGATATGTTATATGTATACTCTGACTTAATGGATTTGTAACTATAGTCCTTAAAATATCCATGTTTGGGGTCAATATATACAAAAATTTCAGCTCGCGCTTCGCGCTCGCATCATTTGGTTAGTCAAATACGTAGGGTCTTAGAGAATTCCTACAAACAACTCTTACAATGCCCCTCTTCAGGTCTATATTTCCTAAATTTTCAGCTCGCGCTTTCGCGCTTGCAGTATTTGATTAGTAAGATACGTATGATAATCATGATTACATGACTACAAAAGGTGCTTCATGGCTGTGTTTAGATGTAATTCTAACAAAATCAGCAAAGGATGGCACTAGCATTAGATGACTATGGTGAGATATTTATACTCTTAATGGATTCTAAAATATAATCCTTAAAATTTCCTTGTTTAGGGTCAGTATATACAAAAGTTTTAGCTCGCGCTTTGCGCTCGCATTGTTTGTTTAACGAGACAGTTAAGTATCATGATCACAAAACAATTTGCTTATAATGTCAATTTTAGCCCTCAATATCACAAATTTTCAGCTCGCGCTTCGCGCTCGCATTATTTAATCAGTGAGATACATATTCGTTTGATGGCACTGCATGTCCTTAAAATATCTCTATTAGGTCAGTATAACAACTGAGCGCGCTTCGCGCGCTCCCTAAGTGACTCGAAATTTTTGCTGGTGCCCCCCCAATGCCGTGACCCACGGCACGCCACTGTGTACACTGATTGACATCTTACAGATATTTCGTCTTTAAAGAAGTCAATTACGTAAATTCAATACCGTCTCATGCATGTATAAAGCATTACATATTTTGACAAGTCAATACAAGTAATATTGCCTTAGGAAAAGCTTGGAAGGCTTGATATACCATTTAACCTATTATATAAAAGTACAAACAGTATAAATGACATCTTAAAGTCATTTCAATGACAAAGAAACCAATTATGTACAGGTAATTAAATATTATGCATGTATGGACTATTTTTTGAATAAAAATCAATACGTGATATTGATCTTATTATCATTAGCCTGTGACATATATATGTACAGTGCGTCCCAGAATAAACGAAACCGAGATTTAGCGATCATTTATCATAACTTAATCATAAATAAAATAGACAAATGACCTACCAATTTAAAGCTTAGAATCTCCTCCTTTATCTGATATTACTTAGGTTATTTCTTATTCACGCATGAGTGAGCAAAACATTTTGAAGAAAGGATACAAAAAAACTCATTTGGTGGGGGTATCTAGGTTTCAAAAAGAAAACCACAGAAAAGTTCAATATCTACTCTTTAATTTGATACCAAAATTACAGAAAATGGTCAAGAAATATAAAAGTTCTGGTCATTTGAAATAAGGCTTGTATTTCCATAATTTCATGAGAAAAAGAAGCTTTCGCATGGTGAACAAAAGATTTAATGCATGGCTGATCGTCAACAAAACAGAGTGTCGAGAGAGTTAGAAAGCCAGCCTGGAGAACCTCTTCATTTTTATGAGATTATTGAAATTCAAGCCTTATTTCAAATGACCAGAACTTTGTTATTTCTTGTCTATTTTCTGTAATTTAGTTATCAAATTAAAGAGTAGATATTGAATTTTTCAAAAATGTGTTTTTCTTTTTGAAACCCATATACCCCCGCCAAATGAGTATTTGATATCCTTTCTTCAAATTGCATTTGCTCACTCATGCGTGAATTTGAAATAATCTAAGTAATATCAGATGAAAGAGGATATTCTAAGCTTTAAATTGGTTGGTCATTTGTCTATTTTATTTATGATTAAATAATGATAAATGATCGCTAAGTCTCGGTTTCGTTTTTTCTGGGACGCACTGTATATATAATATAGATTTAAACACCAAACAAGGTATGCATATGCGTACTGACTATTGAACGTAGCCAAATTGAAATAGCAGGCATCCTAACAATAATATAATACATATCTCTAACGCACATTTTCAGATAAATCATCACTCAGTGCTGTAAGAAAGGGTCTGTATACAAGAAACACTTAAGAAGAAATCAATATAATGACGGTAATAACACCTTATATCTTCGTAGGAACCAACATATGTAACAAGATAAAAATTACCTTATAACTAAAAGGAAAACAATGTGGATGAAAGTATATATAAGATCGCTTTGTGCACCAAACATAGCAGGCATGTGTGCAGCCATATGGGCCTATCATCATTATACGAATAGCAAATGTAGATTTCACCTCATCTTGTACACACTGCATCTTGCATTATGTTTCGGTAAACCATATATAAATGTCACATCTTCATGACATAGTATTCGAAACCTATATTATGTCAATGCAGTAACGTCGTAAACATGTAGGTACTTACAATAATAATTAGTATCTCTAATACGGACTTTTGGGTGAATCACCATCGAACAATCCATATGGGACTCTGTATACAAGAAACAGGAATAAATCATAATGCATGTGGATATAATGATATCTACAGTATTTAAAGAAACCACTATATTATTTGAAGGTAGAATTCCCCTATACTTCGATATCTTTAAGGAAACAATGTGTGAGAAAGTATGTGACATCGCTTTAAGCATTCAACATGGTCCACGGCATGTGTGCAGCCCTATATGATCATCATTAACGAATGGTAAATATGTAATACGTAATATACCGTTGTCTTGGCTCAGTTGGTAGAGCGTCCGTCTCACAACCGGGAGGTCGGGGGTTCAAACCCCGGCCGCGTCAGACCAAAATACGTTAAAAGATTGAAGTTGCTGCTACCCTGTTTGACGTTCAATGATTAAAGGGATAGAGCCTCGTCGATCTGGTGCTGCACAGCGGCTGCCGGGCCCACGATCAATTGGGCAAAGCAAATTTTCTGAGTATTTAATTTCATGTCTATTTCGAACAATAAATTATGAATTTTCATTTTCATGTAAATTTCACATCATTATAATAATACCAACATGCTTATATAGCGCATATCACTGCCAAATGCGTCCCTATGCGCTTAATTGGATATTATTACCCTGGCTTTAGCCTCGCAGCCTTTTACAGCGCGATGGCATTTCAAGGAATAAATTCCTGCCAGGTACCCATTTACCTCACCTGGGTCGAGTGCAGCACAATGTGGATGAATTTCTTGCTGAAGGAAATTACGCCATGGCTGGGATTCAAACCCATGACCCTCTGTTTCAAAGTCCGGTGATTAATCCACTGGGCCACAACGCTCCACTAACTTATATAAACGCCTATATACAAAACCTACATGGATAAAGGTAATATCATCTTATAGACACTACAATAATAATAGCAAAGCGCAGTATAGAACGTTACATACAGTGGCTGCGTCACGAAATTATTTATATTATTACTTTCATATTTAAGTATCTCTAATATGCACTTTCTGATGGTTCACCACTCAATGCTATACACGGGGCTCTATGTACATGAAAGATCCTTGAATAAAGTAATACAATATAAGTGAAGGTAAAGATACCTAATATCTTTAAAGAAACTAATATATGCGAAGATAAAAACACTATGTAAAGGTAAGATACCTTATACATTGGAAGGAACCAATATATGCGATGGTAATAATGCCGCGTATCTTTGAAGAGACCAATATGTAAAGGTAACAATATCTTATAAATATTTAGGGAATAAGTATGATGTAAGAAATATAACATCGCTTTGAGTACCTAATAAGGTTGTACAACAATCATTCATAAATTATAAATTAACCAAACTATTGTCAAGTGAATAATAGGGAGATCTGGGCCCGGTTGTACAAAGAGTTACGATCGATCCTATAAATCGCAACTATTTCTAAGCCTTAGAAATTATATAATATGTAGTGTTTCCTTAACAGACCAGCAGGGGGGGGGTGTTTCACAAAGATTTAAGTATGACTTAAGTCGCACTTAAATGCCGACGCGTACAAGATATGCAACGCGCGATCTTATTGATAAATACGCATTAGTGCGCGTCCTCCTGAGACGATCTGACCAATGCGGTCAAGCCTTTCACACCGTACGCAAACTGGTATTTAAGTGCGACTCTAAGTCATACTTACATCTTTGTGAAACACCCCCCAGTTCGTAGTTACTTCATGGACAATTTTGGTCAAATGACCTTTCATTTCTTTCATTATGAAAGGCATATTTCAAAGCAAGTTATTACGTAAGCATGCCTTAGATAGCAGTATGAAGAAATTGAATAGACCAGGGCCCGTATTCCATAAACGAGATAAGCATGCTTAAGTCAAAAATCTAAGCATTTTGTCTTATTTTTTGTCTAAGACAAAATTCTTAGCCAAAACGCGTATTCCATAAAGAATTGGCTAAGAATTTTGTCTAAGAATTTGGCTAAGAATTTTTGCGCGACTAAGACAGATTTAGGATGAATGGCTAAGTAACTTTTCTTAAATATGCAGAGTCTGTATTCCATAAATTCTACATGGCTAAGAATTTTGCCCTAACTTTAAGACAGCTGTGAGCTGTCTTAAATTTGGTTGCCGTATAGCATAAACAGTAAAGATGGCAGCTTTCATCCACCGCCTGCACCACAACCAGCATGAAATGAGACGGTATTTGGCAGACAGACGAGTTCATCCCTTGAATACATACACCAATGCTGAACTTATCCAACGCTATCGATTCGACAGGGAAGGTATTCTTTACATCACCAATCTCATCTACGATGACATTGCCCCTAGAGCGAATCGAAACTTTCCTATTGAACCCATAGATAAGATATGCACAGCTTTGCATTTCTATGCCACTGGCTGTTTCCAGCGGACTGATGGCGACACACTTTGTATCTCTCAACCATCTGTGTCAAAGATAATCACGCAGGTTACCGACGCCTTACTGACCAAACTGCATCAATTCGTGCATCTGCCAAATGATGTGGAAAGGCGGCAAAACATGGACAGATTTTTTGGTATCGCTAACTTTCCTGGCATTGTTGGCCTTATTGACGGCACCCATGTGAGGATACAAGAACCAACGGAGAACGAAGATCAGTTCGTCAACAGAAAGAGGTACCACAGCATCAATGTTCAAATTGTGGTTGACGCAAGTTACAGGATCATCAACATAGATGCCCAGTGGCCTGGAAGTGTGCACGATTCACGTATTTTGAGACAAAGTGGACTGGGTGAGATCCTCAACAATGGAGACGGTCATCTCTTTGGAGACAGTGGGTATCCTTCTCGACGATGGTTGGTCACTCCATTTCTCAGGCCACAGACTCCTGCTGAGGAACGGTTCAACAGGGCTCACAAGCTCACTCGAAGTATGGTGGAAAGAGCCATCGGTCAGCTGAAACGACGTTTCCACTGTTTACATGGAGAGCTGAGAGTATCCCCCTCGAAGGCAAGTCGGATCATCGGATGCTGTTGTATCTTGCACAACATTGCCAAGATGCTTAATATACCAGACGTGGAAGGAGAAGATGAGGAGGTTGACTTTAACCAACCGCCACAAGACAATGCCGAGCAACATGGGTTAGGTGGCCAAGCATATCGGCAACAAATTGTCAATAATCACTTCACACGGTATGTTGCCTTTCGCTACATCACTATAATCATTATTAATCAATATGTGGAATGATTTTAATATTAAACAAAGAAAAAATGTGAGGAAGCGTAGCGACTGACTCCGGGGGCTTGACTCTGGGGGCCATGTTTGTTTTAATTTTTTTCTTAAATGAAATTGAAGGATTTCGTGGATACTTGATTTTTTTGTTTTTATTTTCAAGTATATAAATGTAAATGTATGAATGGGGGATGGGGGCAACAGCCCCTGCCCCCCTCCCTATTCTGCATACGACCATGCAAGGGGGTGGTGAGGATAAAAATCATCAACATTGCTTTATTTTCTTTCTCAATAATTTCAAAACATTTCATGAATTTACATAATTGTTTCTCACATTACACTGTAGGCTTACTAATTTTTTCTCGTCATAAATATAAAACATCAATCCCCCCAAAATAGAGTGACGGCATAAAAATGGATATTTCTCAATATTCTTTCTAAATTAGGTAGGAGAATCATAATTGGTTAAAATAGCCCACCAAAAAAAATTGAAGAAAAATTTGTTATGCCAGAACTCCTCACTAATCGGTCACTTCAACCAAAATCGTGAAAGGCAATCGGGGGGGGGGGGGGCGGGGGCTGCCACCTTGATTTCATCTTGAGGGATTGTGCCCCGCCCCCTAATCCCTTTTAATTTATTCAATTGATTGCAAACAATCTTAGGGATGAATCTGATGAAAATGGGCAATTAATCATTACAGGGCAAGAGTCTACCTCAACAAAATGTCCTTTCAAAAAGAGAAAATCCAAACAAGCATAACACTAAAAATTTCATCAAAATGTGAAGTAAATAAGAAGTTTATGGCGTTTTAAAGTATGGTTTCACAAAACAGTTTAATATCTGCATATCCTGGTTAGTGATGTGATCGATGTCATCCACTCTATTTCTTTTGTATTTTTTATACATGAAATATTTTCATTTTTCCTCATTAAAATGTGAAATAAAGTTTTAATTCCTCCCATTTAACTTTATTATAGTAGAATTTCAAAAATTATATATTCTCCAATTCAAAGAAATTATAATAGCAATTGTAATTTTAATAGCAGTAGTAGATAATTGTAACATGATCGAATCTCTCATTTGCATATCATCCATCATACTGATATGCATGTTGTAACTGTTTTAATTATTCAAATAAGCGAAAATATGAAATCTCATAACTATCTTATTTTACATCAGATTTGTAAAAAACTTAGCATTATTCTTGTTTGATTTTTCTTTATAAAAATCAACTTTTGTTGGGGTGAACATGCCCTTTAAATATGACAGTGATAGAGTTTCAAACACAATTCCTCTTCTTGATGAAACAATATGTATATAAAGGTTATTGGAAAATTTACCCATTCAAGATGGTATTTTTTTAATTTTTGTATTGCCTTTAGGATTTCATCCTCCCTCCCCTACATCTTTCACATAAAATGTCCACTCCTGACCAAAATAATCAGTTTGAAAAAAGGAAATATGAATTTTTGCATACAATGTATTTTAATTATCAACCAATATACTGTATAATTAATTTATAACACATAAACATATTTGTATATATTCTGCATAACTTCTGTACAAATAATTTATAACACATAAATATAACTGTATATACATATATAAATATATATATATATATTCTCTTTTGCTTGCACAAGATTACATATATTTGAGGTAATTACCAACCAATATTGGGCGAATCCACACTGGAACTTCAAAAATATGAATTTCAACGTGCTTTCAATAAGTCATACGTAGTGTAATATTTTACTATGATACCTAAATTGTATGAAAATTATGAGTTTTAACCAAAAGTGAAGTCAGATATAGTTTTTTTTTTTTTTTTTTTTGGGGGGGAACAATGTAATTTTCATTTTTCAATAATTTTGGTAATCAAATAATCAAGTACAAACACTGCCCGGAATGATTATTGGCAAAGCACGAGAATATTGAAAATATTGCGGGTCAGTGGAATAATAGTTTCATTGATGGTTCCAAATAATATCTACATTTCATGATCCATAATAGGGGCAGCCCTGATTTTCAGAACCTCTTTTTGGCAATGTCCTGACTGACAAATGACAATGCAAAAGTTTTTCCTACAATTTCATTTTCAATGATGCAATCTTTCAATATCAGTTTCTCTATCTTTGACTCATGGGTGATCAAATTATCCTATAACGATCTCATTACTGCCCTTCATTTTTCAATAGTTGTACTATTAAAAGTTGTCTCGTACAATACAGTGTGTGTCATATGGGACATGTCCCATACAAAATACAATATATACTGCATTAAATTGCAGGATTTCGATTCAGAAACTATAAATAGTAGGCCTACTTTAATTTAAGTAATTGATTTGACATAAAGTAAACTGAAAAAAGTACTTTTTATCTCCATAGAACATGAAATAGGTGATTCTAACCATTTTTTACTTCATGCAAGCATATTCTTTTGTGAATCCCTACAGACAAACTAGTGATTTTCACTGGTTAGAGATGGTTAATTTATTTGTCATAGAGCATGAAACGAAATCCTTTATAAATACTACAGTGATAGATGACTCCCTCTTGCATGCTAATGTGAAATTATTATAAGATGTAAAACAAAATATTTACATACCAATCATCTATTTGGACTTCCGTGATTATCATTAATTTTTTTTGTATATAGAGTATTGAAAATCCTTTCTTTTTTTCAAGTTGTAAAAAAAATCAGGAAAATAAGACAAATCATGTTTTTCAAACAAAAATCTGGAAAAGAAGACAAACCATACAGTTTAATATAATGCAGAAAGGTTTGAAAAAGTAGAATTTCTTTTAAAAAAATATTTTGTGGAATTTCAAGTGACAGTTGTGCTATGTAAAATATACCGGTATATATTTCATACGAAAAATCATAACATTTTAACCCCATCATTTACACAAGCAGTTTCATTCATTCATTGTTAAAATAGTGTATTGGAAATCATCATTACCAATATATTGAAAATATCCCCACTTATTCTTTTGAATGTTCCTATATTCATATTTTGTTCAAGAATGAGAAAAAAATTTGGATTGGCAAATGATTTAATGCATAAGATATTCATTGCTGCAACTTATTTTATTACAAGGGAGACATATTATGCACACCTGTATGAAAATATGGGATTATGATTTCATGTAATAACATAAAAAAAAGTAAAGCTGGGACATGACATTGTCACTCCACCTAATAAATATTCATGACGGCATGCTTTTAAATGTTTTTACAAAATATTGTTAAACATTAAGAAGGGATGAGCTACTTAATTAGTGAAATTCACTAGAAAACAACTTGTATCTACATGCATACATATTCAAAGCAAATACATTTCAGGCCAAGAAGTAAGATCAAAAACTTCCTGTTTGACTGGGCAATCAATTTCTTTCTTCAATTTTTGAATTTTCAAAGCAATCAACTCTTTCTCAAGGGCAATTTTGCTCATTTCTTCACGCAGCTTCTTGGAACTTAGCGCTACTCTTTCAATCTCCTTTTCCAGGTAAATCTCATAGAGATTGTCCGCTGTCCTCTTTGGTGCTCGCTTTGGTGCTGTATGAAACCCAGACTTCATGGACAAGCGAGATGTTGACGCATGGCTGTCCCCATCAACAGAATTTGGACCCATGTCAGATGAACTGTGAAATGAAGAACAAGAACTTATATCTAAATATATATAGCCATTATTAGGTTGAGGTGAAGTGGAAAAGAAGTACTACATGTATATCTATTGATAATTCAACTTGATTATTCAAAGAAATGTAGAGATAAAGGTTATCCAAAAGCAACTTATATAAAGTTCCATAAATCAATTTTATTAGCCTGATTTGCTGGTTTTATTTTGTGCTTAGTGCGGACCAGTCCACAATATTGTGATAACGGTTGTGGCAAAATACCAGAAATAAAAAAAAAAAAGTCGGATCATCAACATTTTAAGGACTGGAGGAACTTTACTAAAATATATATGACAATATATCACGATACTATAGAAATAACTATAGAAATAACACAGAAAATATTAAATAGTGCTAAAGGAGAGATGAACAAAATTTGTTATAACTTGAATTTGAAAATTACAGTTGATTTTCAGGTAATAGATGTTATCACCATTTCAGTCTATCATTGTCTGTCATCATTTGAGTTGAGCGAAAATACTTAATAGCTCCAATAAAATCAACTGAATTTTACAATTCATGTTTTAGAAAAATGTATTGGATTGTTTTATTTGTTACACCTAGATATTTAAGGTCAAGTCTAACCAAGAAAAATGCTGATTCAAAGAGAGAACATTCAAACTAGTATAACACTGATTTTTTTTATTTTTAAAGCCATAAAGTTTCGCTTATATTTCACATAACAGTGATATGCACCATTCAGTGACATGCAAATGACAGTTGATGATGGATAGCCTTCACTCTATTAGTTTTGTTTTTTATTGTTTGAATCATACAATATTTTATTTTTTACGTATTTAACAATAAGGACCAACTTGACTGAACTGTATGCTAATTCTACATGTTCAGGGAGGAATAAATCGTTGTTTCACTCCACAATGGGAATATTTCATATTTTATGTAACAAAATACAAAGAAATAGTGGATGATGTCATTGCTCTCCTCATTTGCATACTGAGCACGATGTGCATTTAACTGTTTTGTGAAATATTAAGCAAAACTTTAAAATGCCCCAACTGAAATTTCTAATGTCATGCTTCTTGGACTTCTCTTTTTAATCAAATCAACTTTTGTTGGGGGTGGATTTGTCATTTAAATAATACTTCAATCAGGTTATCACTAAAGTATTAATACAACATTTATAAATTTGGGTGAAAATGAGTTTTGTTGGTGATGAGATGGTGAAAACTCTTATTCTTTTCTTACCTGTTTGTTGACATCAACGAATTTGGGGCATCCTTGATGCCTGCAATGACAGGGGTCTCCTCCCCGATAATTGAGAGTATCGGATTGTCTACATCTGTTAAAACAGATGCTGATGGTCCAGCACCTGCAAAATTTGGATCAATGGAAAGAGAAAGGGATCAGAAAATGTAGAATGAGCCTGAGCATTATAACATTAACCAGGCCAGGGTTGTATTCTGAAAATTCTTGTAATTTTTCTTGTATTCAATAACAGCTCGCTAAAATTCTCTCTAATCAGTAATCTGAAAATTGTCTTATCTCTGTATGGACATCCCCTATCTTATCTCTGAAAACGCTAAATATTTTTGGTCAACAAGTCATTAACTGTATTACATGATAAAATCAACCATTAAAGCATCTCTTCTATAAAAAAAACTGAACCCTAAATAGACTGGGCTATTTCGATGCCCAAGAAGACTGGGGGGGGGGGGGGGTGATTCAGCCCCCCCCCCCCCTATGATCTCGGCCGTCGATTGCATTCCGATGAAACTTGGCACGTACATTACCCATGGCATAATCTACAAAACTACTAGATCAATTTCTGCGAAAAATCTCATTGCTAATTGATTATGCTAATTTATGCATAAAATCAAAATTTTGCTGTAATTAACTAAATAATGCCCCTACAATGCAAATTTTTGGTACACAAACACTCTGATCAAGTGTACAAAAAAAATTCAAAATCACATTTATTTTCTTATGTATTCTATTGTTTTCTAAATTTCTTATATATTTCTTTGTTTTTCGACTTTTTGTTTTTTGAATGGAAATTGTTGGGGACTCCATTTGGAGCATAAATAATATGAATTAATGGATTTCAATCAGTAAAAGGAAAAATGATGAAACATTCATAAATTTTTGATACAAACTCCATTTGCATTAGATTTGTAAACAAATTCACGTTTTTGTGCAATTTTGGGTGTGCATGCAGTTAAGAAATGTTGCGTAATTTCCGAACCGCGTACCCGGGGGTCGCAAATTTGGTCTCAATAGTTGCGCGAGACTTGAATGTAAACACTCAGTGATCGACGCGTCAAAAAATTTCGCACGGCGGATTTATCACGAAAAATGTCGAGGGGGGGGGGGGGGCTGAATAACCCCCCAGTCTTTTTAGGATAATGTGCTGAAAATACACTTGGCTGTTCCGCCGAGGCATTTTTATTTGAAAAATTTCATCATCTTGAATAAGATCTTTAAATTGCTAAAAAGTCTGCAAATTCATCTCTTTAATGTCTTTGATAGTAAAACAATTTGCGGGATGGTAGCAAAACATAATTGTTGACAGATATCGCATGCAACATTAAGTTACAATAGCCCCCCACCTCTTGTAATTTTATTGTATTTTCCAACGAAGCTAACATAGAGAAAGATAAGACTTTTCAGAATACCTTGTATCTCGATATGTTACCCATAGATATTTAGGCACCATTTTAAGCTTTACGCATATTTCAGCTCCGACATCATACGTGCTCAGTGAAAGATACAAGATATAAGAATTTTCAGAATACAGATTTAATTGCTACTCTGAAGAAAAAGAAGAAGTTCACAGGAAGGGTGTTACTCCAATTTTTTTAATGATTTTTTTTTCTTATAGAGGTACATTGTTTTGTATGAAAATACATGTTAATTATTCCCTTTTTGTCAAAGCTCATTACACGCTAAGAAATGTACGTCTGTATTTATGGGATTGCCCGGATATTTTGACGGCCTGCCCCCTCTTGTCAATAGTGGATGAGTCCATGTATAGTTTAGATAGTATTATAAATATACAAGTGGAGGGCCTTTGGTTGAATCCCCCCCCCACAAAAAATAATAATAATGAAAACTATGGCAAGATATCAATATTAAGAATGGAGGAAAAATTACAATGATAGCGCATGATATTATGTCGAAATATATCGCAAAATTAGTTTTTCATTTTAAAGGACACCAAAATACAATCTTATCAGAAAGAATAACATGAGAGGAGCATTCTAAAACTTGTTTAATCAAAATCGGTTATATAAGCGAGTTATGCAAGTTTGAAAAGTCTTGTACTTTCTATGGGGATCCTCAAATTGGTGAATGTGCTTCAAAATTGATGATTTTGTGGACAACCCTCCATTTGTTTTGTACACATATTTTCTGATTTTACTCATTCTTTCAAATTGCATCTTGCCTCCTGAGCACAACATCTTTCACACCACACATGTCAAGGTAGGGAGGAGATAATGTGAAATATCTCCAATGGGAAAATTCCTGCTAGTTTTGAAAGCTTTTCCTCTATCATTACATCAGTGAACATCTATTGCAATGGCAGCTTATATGAGATATGAAGGGGGGGGGGCTATCTGTCCTTAGATAGTGGGTTGGAATGAGAACTCACCAGAGATGGGGGGGGGGGTAAATTTACTCATTGAGCAGTACATGTTCATGTTCTGGATTTAGGGGGATTTCCAAGGCAGAAAAATCTGGTGACAGGGGGTTCAGAAATTTTGGCAGATATGAGATATGGGGGGGGGGGTGCTTTCAAATGGTGGGAATGAGAATATGCGTGTACCCTAAATAACTGAATGGGGGGCAGGGACCGGGGTGCGAAGACAATCATACATGCCACAGCGCACATAAAAATCAAGCCATAGAAGTAGTGTCATGTGTGTTGTGGACGCCAGAAGTGGCATCTCAGCAAGTGCAACCCACTTGTTACTTTCGAAAATCCACAGCCAAACGCTCACTAGTTGTTGTTCGTTTGTTAACGTTACTAAATTCCACTCATATCTGGGAACGAAGTAATATTATAGCCAATATAAATAATGCTAAATTTTAACGTTAGATGTGAGTTTTTAATATGCCAGAGCTAGGCATGGAAGAGGGTCTAATCATTTTAAGTCTAACAACGAACTACGTTATCCAGTCAAACTAACCATCATGAGATACCTCAGGCTACTCAGGCTCAAGCGATGTTCGTGCAGGCTCCACTCTACTACTGCTACACTTCGCTCCACCTACCCAAACATCAAGTCCATGAACTTGCTCTGATATTACGTGTGACACAAGTGGGATTTTATGGGTGAAAATACAAAAATTTAAAATTCATGCAACATCACGATGTGTAAAATAAGATTAAGAATGACGCTAGGGCCTATAGTCTATACCGGTATTCTTGGACTTGATTGCAACTTGCATGAATTTTATATTTCCCCCCCATAAAATCGCACATTTGGCCTTTGTGACTGTCACTCAGAATTAGAGTAAGTTCACAGACTCAATGTTCGGGTAGATGGAGCAGAGTGCAGCAGTAGTGAGGTGGAGCCTGCATGAACGAACACCGCAAGTTGAGTATAATTATAACTTACCGTATTCATAATTCATTCTCTCATTTGATGTGTGACCAAGGGTGATCTACGGGCTGCGGCATGTATTTTTACCAATGAACTGATTTACCAGTCTAAAATAATAAACATTATCATATCAAATTGATCTTTATAAGTGTGTGATGCAGATCTAGAATAGATCTAACGTTTTGTAACTTGCAAGTTGCAAATGCCTTGCAAGACAAGCATGGTGAAGGAAGGCCCTACGCGAAAAACAAAACATGGGACTAAAATTTAAATACACGTCGGTAGTACCGTACGGTACCGTACTTATACCTTGGTCACATATGCTCTACGGCGGCCGTAGATACATGAATTCGAGAGATTTCTGCGGCGGCCGCAGAAAATCTGCGGTGGCCGCAGGGTCGACGTACGGCGGATTCCTACTTTTTACAGGCCGTAGGGGTGGCCGTAGAATTTTAACTCGGAGTTATAACATTTTTTCTTTTCTACGCTCGCCGTAGAAATTAGACTAGCCGTAGGCATGGCGTAGAACGGTCTACGGCGGCCGTACGTTGAGCGT
Source organism: Lytechinus variegatus (assembly GCF_018143015.1). Taxonomy (NCBI): domain Eukaryota; kingdom Metazoa; phylum Echinodermata; class Echinoidea; order Temnopleuroida; family Toxopneustidae; genus Lytechinus; species Lytechinus variegatus. The sequence goes on along the minus strand of NC_054748.1, from coordinate 18,083,324 downwards.
ACGGTGGCCGTGCGGCTGCCCTCGTGTTTTTCTTCCCTCCTTTCCCCTTCTCCTATTGTGTTATCTGCTCGAAAGCCACCAGGCGCGTATTCAGAATTTTGCACCTCGGGGGCCCGCCCTATAATTTTGGCCCATATGCATGTGTACTTTTCGGAAAAAAATGGTGACCCCTCCTCGTCAGGCAAACAGGTGCCTTAAATGCATGTTGAATATCTTATTTCATAATCACATGAAAAGGACAACTGCAGACAACTTTTTTAATTATGACTTAATAAAAAGCAAACTATCCATGAATATGATATACTGTAATACCACTTTAAAAAAAAATGTGACCAGGAAGCACAGATATAGCCCTTTCACTAGCGGCTCACTTGGGTAAAATATGATGTTATTATCATTATCATTATTATTATTACTACCATGGAGAGTTAAATGCTGATTTTTGTTGTTGTTTCCTAGGGTGTAGTTCTTACTTAAGACTAACGTCTTTATTAACATCTTAACTTTATTCATACAAACAAGTTAACATGGTTAAGGGAGATTTATTTCATAAGTCCAAATAAATAATGCGAACTTGATTTTTGATAGCTTGTGTATAGACCTGAAAATAGAATATTCAGAGAAGTTTTGTAAGCATGAGCAAGATGGGTATCTATCTATCTGTCAGGGCGAGCTGATGATTGTCTATATTCCAAAATGACCCAAAGTTTGGAAATTCTAAGCATTATTGGTAATCATTATCAGGATGGGCACTTAAAAATTATTCGATTATATTCTGTTCCAAAACTAGACATTCTACGCAATTGAGGTAATCATTAGGTAATCATTAACAGGATGTCATCTAAATAACCATTCGATGCGAGCGCGAATCACCACAAAGGTCGAATTGCCCCCCCCCCCCTTCCTAGGTCGAACATTACTGATCGCATAATATTCAGATCAGTATCAAACATTAATTTGGCGACCCCCCCTTCCTAAGTCGAACATCAATTTGGCGCCCCGGCACTTTTATTACTCCTCCCCCTTTCCCCTTTTCTCTTCTCAGGCTCCTTTTCCCTTCTTCTTGTTTCCTTCTCTCTTTCTTTTCTCCATTTTCTCTTTCTCTTCTTTCCCCCTCCTTTTTATCTCCCTTTTCTTTCCCTTTCTTTCCTCCCTCTTATGGCGCCCCCTTTTCGCCTACCCGGGGCTGGGCCCCGAACCCCCCCTCCCTCCCGCCCAGAATACGCGCATGGGCATGGTGCGACACTTTGAAAAATTTCTGAAATGAAATGTCTATTGTAAAATATCATGATGGTATTTCTCACTGTATAGTCCCCCTGCGGCCGCCGTGAGGGCGCCTTGCGGCCACCTTGCGTCTGCCGTAGTATTTGTCAAAAACCTACGGCCAGCGCAGGGTCGCCATAGGGCGACCGTACGTCATGATTTCAAGGACATACGTCAGCCGCAGATTTCTTTTCTCCATAAATTAAAAAATACGCCGTGCGGCGACCGTAACATATGTGACCGCTATAGTAAGTTGCCGTGGAAATTCTGAGGCGACCGTAGAATTGCTACTCGCCGTAGAAATTTTAGAATCTACGGCGGCCGTAGCAAATGTGACCATGGTATTACTGTCATGTCATGACTGTATTTTTCGCTTCGCTGTGTTCGATAGGAGTGCAGACACAATTGAAGCTTCGGCATTATCGTGCTTTCTGACTCCGGAGACAAAAAAAATCTGGGGTCCAAAATTTCTAATAACAACCGCTTAGTCTCGATACCGCACCGGGTAAAGGTCTAAAGACGAAAGCTATTTTATTATACAAGCCTGCGTAGCGCAATCGCATATCGCCGAGCCTACGCGCGCGAAACCATGGATCCCCTCCCCCCCTCTCTCCCTCTTCCTCTTCTCTTCGCTTTCAGGTTTCATACTAAATAAATTACAAATTGTAAAACAATTTCAACAAGCTTATTATTTATCTTCCTTTTTGACTCCAGCGCGTGTTATTAAGTAGACAAAACCCATTGACGGAGCCAAAAAGAACGATAAAATTAACCTAGAATCTTAGTTTTATCGTTCTTTTTGGCTCCGTCTATGGGTTTTGGCCACGCGATAACACGCGATGGAGTCAAAAAGGAAGATAAATAATAAGCTTGTTGAACTTGTAGTGGATGGATAGCCAACTGTCTAAAAGTGGCAGAGTGGTTTTGAAGAGAAGGGAAAAGAGGGGTTGATGGAATATATACAGGTTAATTACCGTGCGTATCGTTAAAAAAGTGGAGTCAAAAAGGAGGATAAAGATATAGACAGTTTGAATTGATTTATTTAGTGGATAGCCTACTGTCTAAAAGTGGCAGAGTGGTTTTGAAGAGAAGGGAAAAGAGGGGTTGATGGAATATATACAGGTTAATTACCGTGCGTATCGTTAAAAAAGTGGAGTCAAAAAAGAGGATAAAGATATAGACAGTTTGAATTGATTTATTTAGTTGATATAGCAAACTAGCTAAAAGTTGCAGAGTGGTTTTGAAAAGAATTGAAAGAAGGATTGATGAAAAATCATTGATAAGTTCAAAATGCAAAAAATGTTTTATGCGGATGACACACAACTGTATGTTACCCTTAAAAAGTTTAAGGATTCTGACCCCACTGCTGAAATTACACAATGTATTCAAGAGATTAAAGAATGGTCACAGATCAATAGCCTCAAACTAAACGGTGAAAAAACAGAGTTTTTACACATTTCCTCACGTTTCCGAGAAACAGAATCAATCCAGATGTTAAAACTTGGTGGAATGGACATACGCGCAAGTACTTCTTGTAGAAATCTAGGAGTTATATTTGATGATAAATTGACATTCGATGAATTTATATCCCAAAAATGTCGCTCTGCATCATATGCCTTATACAAAATTGGTAAACTTCGTGAATTCTTGGATAAACCCACCACTGAAAAATTGGTACATGCTTTTGTTTTATGTCACATTGATTTCTGCAATAGTCTCCTTTCAGGATTACCTATTAAACAAATTAAAAAACTGCAAACCATTCAAAATTCAGCTGCGAGATTAGTAACACGAACACGCAAGTATGAAGCAATTACTCCAGTTCTCAGAGAATTACATTGGCTCCCTGTCCGTTCCCGGATTGTATTCAAACTTCTAGTTTTTGCACACAACTGTTTTTTATAAAATTGCCCCGTCCTATTTACTCGATTTAGTTTCATATTACCAGCCATCCCGAAATCTTAGATCAAGCTCAAAAGCATTATTTGTTGTTCCCTCTGTCTTTACAAAGTCATATGGTGAGCGTGCTTTTACTTATGCCTCTGCTGTCCTCTGGAATGCTTTACCGAATTCAATGAGATATCAAAGTGATTTATGTACATTCAGGAGATCCCTCAAGACATATCTTTGCAATGCATAAAAAACTAACTTTGAACTAATGGTCCAATCTAAATATCTCGATTACTTTATTCTTATATACCTTTCACTATTTCTTCTCTAAGCGCATAGGGACATGCTATGCTATGTGTGATGCGCTATACAAGAATTGAGCATTATTATTATTATTATTAAAATTACAGGTTAATTACTGTGTGTAAATTCGCTAAAAATTTGAGTAAAAAGACGCTAAATATAATATATTGATATATTCAGTAGAATAAAGGAAGAGTAAAAAAAAATATTCAGAATCAACGTCAGGCCTATTCTGACTAAATAAACAATACACTTAGACAATTCGCATATAGGAATATGCCAAAATAAAAAAAATGTCAATTCATTCATGTAGATGACAAAATAAATACAGATATCGCAAAGTGAACATGTTGGGAAATAATAAAGGTCTACTTCTGAGTCATTAAATAGCTCGAGTTTGGGCTCCTGACGTCATAATAGAGCCAGCCACTACTCCCATGAAGCTATTTTATGCCCCCTCCAAAATGACATCTACATGATATCGTATGTTACATATGTGCAGGTATGCCTAATTCAATGGAGATGTAAATTTCTAGGCCCGTTATAATGATTGACGGAATAAATTACGGTTTTAATCGATCGAGAGGCGCGTGTCGCGTGCCATGCTTGTGAATTTCAAGCCTAATGATTGACATAAAATGCTGCTAATTATTTCTTGGCACGTGCATCTCACTCTCGTAGTGTTTGCCCACGTGGTTTGGAGAGGATGTGTTGGATACATGGCGAAAATGTATTGGCCTCGTGAAAGACCACTCCAATCCCTCCCCCCCCCCATTTAAGATCCAAAAACTCAATCAAATATCTTGTCGCTTTTCCTATCACTTAAAGTTTTAATACATTAATGAATCACAGGCATTGGGAGTTCACTTCGCTATACTTTTGATTTAAAATTGGAAATGTTATACACCTGCATTCAAACTCACATGACTTTTATTCATTATAAATCGTATTATAATGGAGAACTAAATAAATAACTATTCGTGAATATACCTATATGTTGTAGTATAAATAAGGTAAACTGATTCTTTGATGAAAAGTGAGTAAATGCAGATTTGAACAAGTTGAGTGTTGGATATGTGAACATCTTGCGGGGGGGGGGGGACCAGTTGCCGCCAAAATTGTATGGAAGCAAGAGCATCGCACAGGTGCAGTTCTGCAGGAATATTTTCATTCATGAAAAATTATGTATATTACATCACTGGGTCGCGGAAGTGTGTGTGCCTGTTCATTTTCAGTTACACACTGTTTGTGGGAAATGAATAAGCTGTGTGATTGGTCCATTCTGCGCATGATTAGAAGATGGAAAATACTGCACTTTGATTCGTCCATTACGCGCAAGCGCATACTCAGTAACTATTTTGACCAATGAAAAGCTGTAATAGCGTGACGACAAAACTGATTCACTAAGCTCATGATTATTCATAAGAATCTCGATAACCTTATCTGGCGTGTGGTTCACCTGTAGCTACTATCTTTCTGAATCTTTCAACTGCCAAAAAATGTCATCCAGGAATCGACAAATATATATACTTTGGAGAGATATTCAGGATATCATCGGAGAAGCAAATTTATGGCCGAGAAGAATTAGACGATGTTTTTGGACTAAGAATCTAAGACATTGGGAAAGGTGTTTAGTTTCAGCTTTTGTTTTTGTCAACGGCCTGAATCCCACAGTGTTCATGGAATGGGCTAACCTGTATGGATTATGCCGAGATAGAGCAGCTATTTCGCATTTTGAAGCTCTGTTTCGCCTATACGAAGGAGGAAGGAACTATCGGATATATGCATGGAATATCTCGACAAAGCGGTATGAATACCTAAATGGTCAACCTAAATACTACTAAATAAAGGTAAGTTTTATTCTGCAAATCTATTTCATGCATTCATATGAATATTCATAAGCCCCATTTATTTTATTGGGTATAGGTAGGCGTTGTCATATTATGTAGATCTTTGCCTGAATTAGTGATATTGATTACAGCTCCCGCCAATTTGAGTCACTCCACACTAAGTCGTCGATGAAGAAGTATATCAACATGTCTTGGTCAAAGCGAGAGCGAGATCCATCCAACATCGGATTGCCTCATTTTCGCAACCCGTTTTCCTTTCATCTGCTTTTAGCCCAGAGTGATGACGTCTTGTATAAATGGCTAGAGGACAATCGTTTCATCGCATCGCAGATATTTTGCGAAGTTTGCAAAAGGCCTTGCAAGGCAATTAAGAAAGTTGGAAGGAGAGGAGGCAGAATCTGGAGGTGCCGAGGAACTGTGAGATGGCCTCATGAGAAGAGTTATTCGGGCCACTCGTTTTCCCTTTTTGAGGGAACTCATTTTGACGTCCGGGAGATACTCATCTTTTTAAGAGAGTGGATCTTAGGATCTACGCTTCACCGCTGTGCTGTGGAATCCGGGATGGATTATAAGAATTCCGCCGTGGACTGGGCGAATTTTTTGCGCGATCATTGTCGTAAATTCGTCCATGACTTGTATTACGAGTTGGGGGAAAAGCTTCGAGGAGAAGTCGAGATTGATGAGAGTCTATTTGGGAGGAGGACCAAGTACCACAGGGGAGATCCTCGCAATGGTCGAAAGATCTACCAACAGGATTGTACTCTACCCGTTGAGAGAAGAGATGAAAACACTCTGCTTCCATTAATCGAAAGGCATGTGGAAAAGGGGTCGACGATCTATTCGGATGGATGGCGTGCCTATTACAGGCTGAATGAGATAGGATATCGCCATTTCACTGTTGAGCACTCCGACACATTTGTGCAGAAATATCGAGATACGACAACGGGAGAGGCAACCACTGTTCACACCAACACAATTGAAGGTGCCTGGAAGAGTGGAAAAGATCACTTCAGGAGAATGAATGGCTGCAAAGCATCGACATTCGAGTCACATCTCTGTGAAGTAATATGGAGAAATAGGAATGCGGCAAGCAAACGCCCGCTGATCCCTGCGTTCATGGATTTGATAAGGGATCATTATCATCTCAGAGGAAAGCCCAATCTATGCATGAAAGTTCCTCTCTTCGACACATGGCACGCAGACAAGAAAGACAAGCTAATGAGAGAGGAATTAACAGGCGACACCCCTGTCAGGATAGATTCTCCTCCAAGAGCATCGCCCCCGTTGTCTCCCAGAGACGTCCCCGGACCGTCAGGCATCCATCCACAAGCCGCATCATCCGTGCCTTCGTCACCCTCGATTCCCACCGTCAAGCGCGTCCTCTCGCCGAGTTCTAGCATCGCCAGTCCATTCCGTGCAACATCGCCATCTTACGGCCGAAGCAAGAAAGGCAAGGGGAAGAAGAAGCGTAAGAGTGACACGGTTACTGGCACACTGCATCATCCTCCCGGCTTTGTACCGATTGACAAGAAAGGGAAAGCAAAACTTCAGAAGGACAAGAGTGTCAATGTGTATGATAGGCAAAACTTCGTCGCAGATTGGGGATCAGACGACGATGATTTCCAGTAAATGAGTTCCAGAAAACAAAAAAACAGTGTTCGTGTTTTTAACAGTTAAATGGAGTTTTAATTCAGACTGGTTTTTACAACTTTCTAGTTACAGGCCTAATTTTGTGGCAATTGGAGTTTGGAAACTTTGTATTAATGACTTTGAAGAAATGAATTGTTGGATTTTACTACTCTCATGATCATATGGATATAAATTTGGATCTAATTCACATTTCGGTAAGACCATAGTTATAGTTACTGTCAATGATGTAAATTATTTTTGAAGAAGATGTGTACTAATGCTTGGTTATATTAGCTTGTGAAAGGGACTTGTGCATTTTAAAACATTTTATTCATGAAAAGTGTCATTTTAGATTTAAGTCCATCTTTTCTGATCTATATCACATTTCAATTTATTTAGTAAAATAATCAACCATTGAGACATATCGGCAAAGGGCCTATCACTATATATTTGAATTAATCAATTTTGTAAAACTTTTATTTTCCAGGATCTCTTTTGGCAACACCCTGGTTAATGACATGCTCTACATTCTTCCCCTCAACTTGATATGACAGCAACAAATTTTCAGAAAAGCTAATCATCCGGAATAGCCTATTTCCTGGTAAGTTGGTAACGAAACTCCTTACATTAATGGCAGTGACTCTCACGCTCACTTTTCAATGAGTTTCAGTTAGATTACTAGTTAGACAAATATGATCGAGGCCTTGATTATTTTATTTTGTCAGCAAAATTAAAATGTAATTATGAATATGGATTTAGGCCCGAAACACCTAGAAAGCCCTATCCCTTTTCTACAATTTATTTAGTTTGTCAATCTGCATTATCTTGTCAGTTAAAGGAAAATGTGATAGTTTTGCGTATAGCTATGGGCGATCTACTAAAATGATATTACTTTTTTTAAATAGATATCCTCCGCCGGTTTGCCTGCAGGAACCTTGCTGACTTCGGCCGACAGCGAACAACGTGATCCCCTAACCGCCAAAACCTTCTCCGAACTGCCCTTCACCGACAAACGAGGAACCGGACCGAGGAAGAACGGTAAGAATTTTGTCCTCCTTTTTAATTAGACAATTTCAAAGTTGACTGGATTTATCGTTCTTTTTTCTCCACTTTTGTAACGATACGCACGCACGGTAATCAACCTTTTTTTCCGTCAACCCCTCTTTTCCCTTCTCTTCAAAACCACTCTGCCACTTTTAGACAGTAGGCTATCCACTAAATAAATCAATTCAAACTGTCTATATCTTTATCCTCCTTTTTGACTCCACTTTTTTAATGATACGCACGGTAATTAACCTGTATATATTCCATCAACCCCTCTTTTCCCTTCTCTTCAAAACCACTCTGCCACTTTTAGACAGTAGGCTATCCACTAAATAAATCAATTCAAACTGTCTATATCTTTATCCTCCTTTTTGACTCCACTTTTTTAATGATACGCACGGTAATTAACCTGTATATATTCCATCAACCCCTCTTTTCCCTTCTCTTCAAAACCACTCTGCCACTTTTAGACAGTAGGCTATCCACTAAATAAATCAATTCAAACTGTCTATATCTCAACCGCGTAGCCAGGATTTCATTTTGGAGGGGGCGGTAAATGCACGCGAAGCGTGCCAACACTTACAGAGCGCGCGAAGCGCGCTCCCTAGGGGGTGGGTGCAGGGAGGGGGAGTTTCCCCCTCCCGCGCGAAGCGCGAAGCTTTTAGTGTTTCATAAATTAAAATGAAAAGGAGCAGTTTCTCTTGTCTCTGGTACCTCCAATTCGGTTGACTATATTGCGATTTTGAACCTTGTTTTCAAAAGTGATTGTGAACGCACAAAAGAGGTATACAATGGAGGAAATTAAAATGATAATAACTCCGCGCGTAGCGCGGAAGCTAAAGTGTTTTATCAATTTTTCTTGCCATAAAAAGGGTCCCGAGAAAAGGGTATTCTTAAAGATATATTGAAACTTTCTTTAGAAAGATCAGATTTGATTACAAACAATTCAGCATCAGTGCATATTTTTAACTCCCAAAACAGAGGAGAAGATTGGTAGAGGAAGATATTCCTCCCCGTGCAGAGCAATGAAACTCTGAAATTTCAAAGGGCGGACGTTTCATCAAATGTAGATATCTCTAATACCCAATCGTCTCTAATTCAATTGATTTTCTAAGATTATTGAACTTCATTACAAGGAAAATAGTGCGCATAAAGTTGAAACTTCTGTGATTTATTGAAATTATCTATCTATATAATAAAGGATGATTAATTTTTTTGACTTATCCTGAAGCGCTTCATTTTGAATATAAAGAAACTTAAGTGTCATTCAAAATTTCAAACTGAGGGCGCAAAACAGGACAGGAGATGAATGTATACAGGGAAATGACATGAAGTTTAATACAATTTGATAAAAAATATTGTACTTTTTTATTTAATACGACACGAATTCCATACCTTCCTCTTTTTAAATTAGGAACCTGTTTGCCCCCAAATTATGGTTGTTTATAGTAATGAGCTGAAAAGCGGGAGAAGCTGACTTTATGGAGGTGACGGCAGAAACTGATATAAAGATTTTACCCGCTCGGAGCCGACCAGACCCGAAGTTGCGCGATCAATTGAAAAAAAAGATAACTTCATATATTTACTTCAGCCTAACCTTACTCAAATTCATGCCCTAATGTATACAATTTTAACTTTAACTGGCAAGAAACACATAGCTGAGGTGGAAAAACAGAGTTAGAGAAAAGATGGGGAACAATGGAGAACTTCAATATTGTCATTTAACCGCGCGCAGCGCGGAAGCAAAATTCATATATGAATTTAGAGCAAGAAGAGTGAAGGAGTTTCTCTTTTGAGAAAAAAATAAAGAATAAAAAGAAAAAAAAAACACAAAGCTACCTTTCTTCCCTTTCCTCCCTTCCCTTTTCCTTTTCTCCTCTCTTTTTTCCCTTCTTTTTTTTTCTTTTTGGGGACGTTTTGGGGGGGGCGACCGCCCCCACCGCCCCCCCCTGGCTACGCGCCTGCTATATCTTTATCCTCCTTTTTGACTCCGCTTTTTTAATGATACGCACGGTAATTAACCTGTATATATTCCATCAACCCCTCTTTTCCCTTCTCTTCAAAACCACTCTGCCACTTTTAGACAGTAGGCTATCCACTAAATAAATCAATTCAAACTGTCTATATCTTTATCCTCCTTTTTGACTCCACTTTTTTAATGATACGCACGGTTATTAACCTGTATATATTCCATCAACCCCTCTTTTCCCTTCTCTTCAAAACCACTCTGCCACTTTTAGACAGTAGGCTATCCACTAAACAAATCAATTCAAACTGTCTATATCTTTATCCGCCTTTTTGACTCCACTTTTTTAATGATACGCACGGTAATTAACCTGTATATATTCCATCAACCCCTCTTTTCCCTTCTCTTCAAAACCACTCTGCCACTTTTAGACAGTTGGCTATCCATCCACTACAATTTTAACAAGCTTATTATTTATCTTCCTTTTTGACTCCAGCGCGTGTTATCGCGTGGCCAAAACCCATAGACGGAGCCAAAAAGAACGATAAAACTAAGATTCTAGGTTTTATCCTCCTTTTTGGCTCCGTCAATGGGTTTTGGCAACACAATAACACGCGCTGGAGTCAAAAAGGAAGATAAAGTAATAGTACGCTGAAAATTATTGTGTGTGACTGTGTATGATATCATATCATCTGGGATGATCCATTATGATTTGGGAGTGTGATGATGCGAGAGTTATCATGCAATGCAATGTCGTGTCAACGGAGAAATTGTCCCACGTGCGAGAGTCTTGTCCGCGGAGAGCGAGCCGAGTGAGCTTGCATTGAACGAAATAAATCTATTGAAAGTCAACGAGGCGTAGTCGTGCTTAGTGAAATTCAGGTACTGTATACTTTATGGCTCCAGAGTCAGTATTCACGATATGGCCGAAGCTTGCCTTAATCAAATATGCTGGACAAATTGTGAGCTGATTGTCGCTGTAAGGAGTAGAAAATGTTCCACGCCAGTCGCTCATAGTTGTCTTGTCTTTCCGTTATTTTTCATGCATGAGTGACGCCACGCCGGTCGAGATTATCGGTATGTTAACGTTAGAGATCGGCCGATCGGCCGCCGATATCTGACTTCACTTCTTGTTGTGTTTGTTTTCTTTGTTCGAGACCGAGTGTGTGATTAATAATCACTTAAGATGTTTCACATTTTAATTCACGTTTATCTGATTTAAACTAATAAAGCTCACAATTTTTCAGTCAAAATCTGACCAGAAACATTTTATGTTTGGCCTGCCGATCGAATCTCGATTTCATTCAATTATTGAACCCCCAGGACGGCTGGATAGACTCTAACTGTTTTGTTTTGTTTTGTTACGGGGTGGATATTGACTATGATGTACATTAACCGGATTTTTTAAGTCGATATGTCAAAAGAAAGAAAAGAGAAACAGTTCCTTACCTGTCCGATCCATTGCACGTTTATCTTGATGTAGATTGTCCTTCATTGTGCTGGTTAGGTTATGCCATTTCTTCTTGATCTCATGCACCGATCTTTTCACACTTGGGTTTGCAGCATTTAGTTTAAGGGCAATTTCGGCCCACGCTCTTTCCTTCTCTTGGAAAGTGACCCTTGAGTTCAATTTTGGGCGGAGGATGTCTTCCCTTTCTCTAATTTCAATTATTAACGTTGCTTTCTCCTCCTCGGTGAAATTCGCTTTCCTCGACTTTACCTCCATCTTGAGATCGTTATGCGATTTTTGCTTTAACACGTAAAACGCATAGACTACTATATTTACCGCGGAGCAGCCGTTCGCAACAAAAGTTGCGTGACGTCACATCATTTCCTCGTGACGTCATATAATTTGAGACTTAATTTGGCTTAGCCATATCGTCTGACTTGAGACAAACGTCTTAAGTTTATGGAATATCGCTAGGAAAGATTTCTTAGACGAGCAAAATGCTAAGACAAATTGCTAAGACTTAAGCAAAAATCTTATCTCGTTTATGGAATACGGGCCCAGGGCCCGTATAAACGAGATAAGCATGCTTAAGTAAAAAATCTAAGCATTTTGTCTTATTTTCTGTCTAAGATAAAATTCTTAGCCAAAACGCATATTCCATAAAGAATTGGCTAAGAATTTTGTCTTAGAATTTGGCTAAGATGTTTTGCGCAACTAAGACAGATATAGGATGAATGGCTAAGTATCTTTTCTTAAAACTGCAGATTCTGTATTTCATAAATACAACATGGCTAAGAATTTAGCCCTAACTTTAACACAGCTGTGAGTTGTCTTAATTGTATTTAGTTTCAAGGTAATTCAGCCAACAAAATTTTAGAATTTATACCTATATTGCATTTCGAGCTCCTGCCTCATTTTTTAAACCGATTTTCATAAAATTTTGAACACACATTGGTCTTAAGGGAAGGAGGTGGAAGATGTTTTTCTTTTTCAGAAATTGTGTTGCCATGGTAACAATATATTATGGCCAAAATTTGGCCGTTTTAAATACTTCATTAATTTTTTACCAATTCTCATGAAAGTTGGCTCACACATTGGATTTGAGGAAAAGATGTTCAAGACACATTTATACATGTGTTGGAAATTGTGTTGCCATGGTAACGGTATATATTGGCAAAAATTATGTATAAATCTTGCTGTTCCAACTACTTCCTCAGTTCTTAACCAATTTTCATTAAATGTGGCACAAACATTAGTCTTGATGTGAAGATGTGCAAAACATATTTTATGCGTATATGAAAAAATTGTGTTGCCATGGTAACGAAATATTATTTAAAGAAAATCTTGTAGTTCGAACTCCTTCATCTTTTTCAACCAATGCTCATGAAATTTGGCACACACATTGATTTTGAGGTATAGATCTGCAAGACATAGTCTAAATTGGAAAATTTGTTGCGTGAACAAATTTTTCTGTGGCCGGTCCAGACAAGTATTTCCTAATAAACAAATATTTCGCAATTGGTAGCGAACTGATATAACAAATGTGATTAGACATGTTTAGAATCAAAAATATACCGAGATTACGACAAGAACTTGACAGATTTACAGTGAGGTCAGAAAATGAGATTGAGTCGATGTGGATTTTACTAAGATGTACCGGTACTTTGGAGCCAAAAAGAAGAAATTCGCATAGGCCTAGATCTACTTAGAATCTACATAGATGTCTAGGTCAGGACTAGGCCTACATGTTAGGAGGCTGCACTATACAAGCTCCGCTTTTTAGCAGCCTCCTCCATTCTCAACCTGATTTGTAATAATCTTGAATATAATTTTCTGTACAGGAATAATTGAAATATGTTTTGTTATTTATATATGTCAACATGTACAGAAGAAACTGTAATTGTTGAAAATGGAAATAAACGAATGAATGAATGAATGTAGATCTAAGTTTAGGCGTAGGCCTAGTAGTTGGCAAGCAATGCATAGCGATAGGCCTAGCAGTAGCACTGTATACAGGAATAACCCTCGTTTCTGGGAATTTATTTAAAAGTTTCTGACATTTACTGTCATATCATTGGTGAGATTCGGGTCTAGGCCAACGTAATATTGTTAGACTGTCGAGTTTCGTACTCGTAGTTTAGCTGAAAAACCAAAATACAGTCGGAGACAGAAGCTTTTGGTTTTGGTCTCGGGCTAGGCCTAACTCTAAGTCAGATCTATTCTAGTATATGTAAGCTATCCCTGTCCTAAGTAAGGCTAAGCCAGGCTAAGTCCTGAATGTTGTTCTAGGCCTAGACCAATACTAATATAGGTCAAGGCCTATATGATGTATTAGTATACTATTAGGCCTAGGCCTATATCATATAGCTTCAGTCTCGGTTGCTCCACTGTCTATGGCATGCCACTACTAGAGTCTAGACTTTACGTTTTGCAGCCTTCATGAAACTAGGCCCTAGTAAAAGTAGTAAAAAAAGGAGGCCCTAGCTAGGCCTAAAACACAATGTTTAATTCTCCTCCAAACAGAAGGATATTATAAATCTGATTGGGCCTAGGCTAGATCTAGGCCTAATGTTAGACCCAAGACTAGTCTCAAAAGTTACAAAAGTTTTCCCATAGGGGGCCTAGGTATAGGCCTACTTAGACTGAAGTTAGAGTAAAGATGTCGAGAAGGATATATTCAATTTATATTTTGACAAACAATACATGAAAAGTAATATATGGGACTGATACACAAAAAACTGTGCAAGTCACTCGGTTTGGGATTGAAATATTTTGGTAATTAACAAAAATATAGATAAGTAGAATTAAAAATTCTTACCATATATGTGTCATGAATGTTCTTCTCTTACTAAAATAGTAATTAGTTCCAGTAAAATCCAAATTTTTAAGAAAAAACAACTTTAGTCACACTTTTGCAAGTTTGTTGCAGTGACCTCTGCAGCAATTTATCATTAAGAAGGTTACTGAAGTTCATAAAATTTGAGACTTTTGCTTAGCTATATCGCCTGACTTGAGAGAAATGTCTTAAAGTTTAAAGAATATCGTTAGGGAAGATTTCTTAGACAAGCAAAATGCTGAGACAAATTGCTAAGACTTAAGCAAAAAGCTTATCTTGTTTATGGAATACGGGCCCAGGGCCCGTATTCCATAAACAAGATAAGGTTTTTGCTTAAAAGGGAAGTTCACCCTGAAGAAAACTTTGTTCTAAAAATAGCAGAAAAAATAGTAAAAACATTGGTGAAGGTTTGAGGAAAATCAGTTAAAGTGTAAGAAAATTATCAGTGTTCAAACTTTTGGATTTGTGACGTCATAAACGAGCAGCTGCCCCATGTGTTATGTAATATAAAATGCATGAATTTCCAATTTTGTATGGTTCCTGATGACTTAATTTTGATTTCTATTCATGATCGGGTGTGAAATGGTTTGTCTATTGATATAAAAAAAGGTATAGTGAAAACCATTTTCAATTTTCTGAGAAAATTGCATTTCATTGATTTTTTTTACCATTCGTCATGTAGGAATGCTGCTCCCATATGACGTCACAAATCAAATAATTGAATTTCTAATAACTTTTTAATTATTTGATGAATTTTTATCAAACCTAGCTTCGGCAATATTTTTTATTATTTTTTCTGCTATTTTTACAGTAATTTTTTGTCAGGATGAACTTCCCCTTTAAGTCTTAGCAATTTGTCTTAGCATTTTGCTTGTCTATCTTCCCTAACGATATTCTATAAACCTTAAGACATTTGTCTCAAGTCAGGCGATATATGGCTAAGCCAAAGTCTCAAATTCTATGACCTTCAGTGACCTTAATGATAAATTGCTGCAGAGGTCTAAGCAACAAACTTGCAAAAATGTGACTAAAGTTGTTTTTTCTTAAAAATTTGAATTTTATTGAAACTATTTACAACTATTGTAGTAAGAGAAGAGCATTCATCACACATATATGGTAAGAATGTTTAATTCAACTTATCTATATTTTTGTTAATTACCAAAACATTTCAATCCCAAACCTGGTGACTTGCACAGTTTTTTTGTGTATCAGTCCCATATATTACTTTTCATGTATTGTTTGTCAAAATATGAATTGAATTTATTCCTCTCGACATCTTTAAGTTTAGGCCTAGTCTATCTTCAGTTTAAGTAGACCTAGGCCCCCTAAGGGAAAACTTTTTTAACTTTTGAGACTAGTCTTGGGTCTAACATTAGGCCTAGATCTAGCCTAGGCCCAATTAGATCTATAATATCCATCTGTTTGGAGGAGAATTAAACATTGTTTTTTACTTTAATACTAGTTTCATGAAGGCTGCAAAACGTAACTTTGTTTGTCTAGTAGTGGCATGCCATATAGTGGAGCAACCGTGACTGAAGCTATATAATAGTAAAATAATACATCATATAGACCTATAGACCTAGTATTGGCCTAGAACAACATTCAGGACTTAGCCTGGCTTTGCCTTACCAAGGACAGGGATAGATTTACATGTAGGACTACAATAGATCTGACTTCTTAGAATTAGGCCTAGTCCTAGATTCATGACCAAAAAGCTTCTGTCTCCGACTGTATTTTGGTTTTTCTGCTAAACTACGAGTACGACACTCGACAGTCTAACAACATTACGTTGGCCTAGACCCTAATCTCACCAATGTGATATGACAGTAAATGTCAGAAACTTTTAAATAAATTCCCACAAACGACGGTTATTCCTGTCTACATTGCTACTGCTAGGCCTATCGCTATGCATTGCTTGCCAACTACGCCTAACTTAGATCTAGGCCTAGTCCTGACCTAGAGTCTAGACATCTATGTAGATTCTAAGTAGATCTACTAGGCCTAGGCCTAGGTCTACTTCTGTTTTAGGTCCATATGTTTGTTTGGAGGAGTTCTTAATTTATAAATTTTGGGGAGTTTGTTTAGATCTAGGTTTCTAGAAAATAGGCCTAAAGTAAAGCCTAGTAGACCAACGGCTCAGTCAAGACTGGGGCCTAGATTTATATAAAAATTTACTTCAGGTCTAAGCGGCCTAGCCTTTTATGGCTATACTTTTTTCTATTCATTCTAGATTCTATTTCTAGCCTAGCCGGTAGCCCTAACGTTAGGACTGGCTGATGTAGTCAGACTAGTCTACTGTTTGATCTAGAATCTCTAACGTAGGCCTAGATCTAGACGAAAAATAAGACTAAAAGCTAGACCCTATCTAGATCTAGTACAAGTAGAACTATAACTATCTAGGTGTTAATAGTTATAGGTCGAGAGGTCATGAGAATTGGTAAAAAATTAATGAAGTATTTTAAACGGCCAAATTTTGGCCATAATATATTGTAACCATGGCAACACAATTTCTGAAAAATAAAAACATCTTCCACCTCTTTACCTTAAGACCAATGTGTGTTCAAAATTTTATGAAAATCGGTTTAAAAATGAGGCAGGAGCTCGAAATGCAATATAGGTATAAATTCTAAAATTTTGTTGGCTGAATTACCTTGAAACTAAATACAATTAAGACAACTCACAGCTGTCTTTAAGTTAGGGCTAAATTCTTAGCCATGTTGTATTTATGAAATACAGAATCTGCAGTTTTAAGAAAAGATACTTAGCCATTCATCCTATATCTGTCTTAGTTGCGCAAAACCTCTTAGCCAAATTCTAAGACAAAATTCTTAGCCAATTCTTTATGGAATATGCGTTTTGGCTAAGAATTTTATCTTAGACAGAAAATAAGACAAAATGCTTAGATTTTTTACTTAAGCATGCTTATCTCGTTTATGGAATACGGGCCCAGGTGACTAGAATAGCACATCAACGAACACTGTATGAAGGTATTGTTACATTTTTCCTTTGAATGCATTTTATAGCATGTTGTACAATGTACTTGGCAAACTGTGAAATACCAGTCGTTCGTGGACGCATTGCTCCTTTTTGTGGATATAAAGGAAAAACACAATGCAAAAGAATATATGAATAATCAGGACATCGAAGTTGGTGCTTATCTCATTAAACTTTAAAGCACCATGTCATTCTGATCATGCGCAGAGAGGAACTAAAAACTGGCTTATATAATCAACATGCCAACTGATGGCACCTTCATCTAATACAGATTTATACGATTTATTGTACGTTACTTAATTCAATTTATGATAGAAAATCCTGAATGCAACCAAACTGGTCATTGATCACTTAATTCTTGGATACCTATTTTTTCCAAGAATAAAAGATAAAGATAAATGACTGTTGACAAATAAATCAAAATCAAAATCACCTGAGTCAGCCCATACGATTGTAGGTCAAACACCGATAATGGTAATTTCACGAGGCTATGATGTGTGATTTATGACATGTCTAACATATTTTTTTATTTCATTCTATTTTTCAGTCCTCTTTACAGGTTATGTTTTATCCTAAACATATTTTCTTTCCTTGTGCATCACACAATTTTTTTTTGCTTCAAAGGTCCTTAGTTTCTACGTTCTTGGGAATTCAAACGTTCACCTTTGCATTGTACCATAAATTGGATGTCAGGTTTGGCATGACCTTTACGAACAAAAATATTGTGATTCTTTCCTTTTCTAGATTTTTTTTTTAAATTGATGAACTTTGGATTCCTTTTGATAGCAAGAAAATTAACTTGGGTATTCGCAGCTACCATAGTATTTCACAAAACTTGTTAGTAAAGCATCGCAAGTTCAACATCCACTAGCGAGATTAGCTCCTCAGCCTTATCGAAAAATCATTTTAGTTTTAGCACGAGTAAATATTTTACCTGTGTTACAATATGTGTCGACTTGGAATTGGGTGTTCTGAAAAATCATCTTCAACAAAAATGACATCACTTTCATATCTTGACAGACTGTCATAGGCCTACACAGTCATGAAAGAACAGAGTTCTGTTCAAAAGTAATCACTCCTTCTCTTTCTGATTAAATTATATCAATCAGAACTTTTCCGCACAGAACGGATAGCTAGGATTTCTTATACTCATCCTACAAATGTTGAGGGTTCACTTTTCTGGTTCAGTGAGCACATTATCTTAAAAATAACCAAACGTCAAAACCCTTTGAAGTATTCTTCAAATTTGCCCAAGAAGAGTAATTTGTTGAAAGACAATGATGATTTCTAATGGTGGATTTTACGCAGGTCAGCCAAGGCCTCCTCCTTTGATATTTTCGTCCAATCCTCTGGTATATCAGGTAATTTTGCGTTGTACATATCCTTTAGTTGGTGTTGGTAGGTTGCCATAAACCACATCCAATATCTAGACACGTCATTTGTGGGATTAGGAGCTATGTCCCAGTCAGGTATGTAAGTCTTGTATCTTTTGTATTCGTGGTAAGCGACTTCGTCCCCAGTGGTTGTACAGTGTCCTGACTGTCTGCATTTGCATTTACAGGCATGGCAATTGAACGATACGTTCCGCTGTATATCGTAGTTGCACGTTTCGTGTTTCAGCTGCTTTTTACAGTAACTCACCCCTTCGATATTACCGTCCTCCTTCCACTTTACTCCTCCGATTCCCTTTGGTCTGTGCTGTACACACATGTGACTTCTCCCAGACAAAGCATAATGGTCAGGTGTGGTGTCTGCACAGGGCTCCTTACATAACGGGCACTGTTCTTGACAACCCCAGATCTTGTCTATGATTTGATGAGATGGATGGGGCCCATCCCATTCAACACAGTGTGCTGTTTTTAGGGCAAAGAACTCTTCCAATTTTTTCTGAACTTCATCAAGCAGGTCCAGAATGATCCTTTGCAGATTGTTGAAATCAATCACTGATCGATCTTTTACAAACGTAAGGGTACTGACTGGTACCGCTATTTCCTCCGAGACTCTGTCACAGAACTGTTCAATCCACAGTGTCATCCTCATGCCTCTATGCCCATCGACCTCATTGGTTGCATGAGAGACACTATTGGCAATACAAAGCATGATCCTTGCAATATGGATCCTGCTTATTTCTGCATACCTGGACATACCACTTGACTCTTTTCTCGAAAACATCTTTTCATCTGTATATTGGGTAATCCACTGTAAAGCAAACCCACTGGCATCCTCAATGTACGCTTTGTAGTCCTTGAAGTTGCCTTTAACTGCCAGGTCATCCATCATTTTGACCATTAGGTAGTATTTTGTCATCTGGAAGTCTCTTAGAACTTCTTCCGTGCATTTTCTAGGAATCGCCTTCGTTACTCGTTACTGTATCCTGAACGATTGTCTTCAAATGTGTAGTTAGGAGGTCACCAGCAAACACTTCTTCTGTACTCTGTTTCACCTTGTTCTTGAAAAGGCTCCAGGCGGCGTTCCTGTAGTTTTGTAGCTTGGCCTTCACGCCATGCTTTTTGTGATACTCTGATTGCATCTCGGTAAACACATGGACACAATGTCGGCTTACATGAACTGCTAGTTTCACAGCATACTGAGGGAGAATCGTAAAATTACAGTCTGCAGATGAATGTGCATTCTGGTTGTGAACGTCAATTTTCGCCATTAGTTTTTGAATGATCTCTGTGGCATAGGACTTACTGAATTTCACGTCGTGTTTAGATAAGCCTTTTAGATCAGTGCTTATCTCTTTCAAGATGGTTTTTGTCAGTGCCGCTGTCTTATTTCTGGCCTCCAGTTCTCCTCTATCGACACGAACCACGTTCTTGATGGGTTTTGCAACATTTTCAAGGAAGATTCTTTTAACACTGATGTGTTCATTTTCCACAAAATCTACTGTGATACTGCTTTCTAAGGATGTGTGCTGAATTGCAAATTTCAAAGGATTTTTCTCCAGCTCCTTTCTAAGAACGCTTCCATGGGCATGAAATCTTTGATGAAGAATCTCATCCATCACTTCATCCATTCTCAAATTTTTATCTGCACTCTTTGTTGCAAGTTCGTTAACCATATGCGTCCACATCAATTCAAACTTCCGTTCCAGTTCAAGATCACTCGCTTCTTTGCCTCTTAGTTCGTCTGCCAGTTCTACTGCTTTGTCCATTATGTATTTCTCGTGGTTCGACCACTTTTTAGCCTGCAAGATTTCTACTCGGCGTGCTTCTTTGATTGAAAGCAGATCTGCCCGGCCCTCGTATTGTTGTTGTTCAACAGCAAAGTTCCATTGGTTCAACTTGGTCCCCTGCCACTGGATGACTATTTCTTGTTGTTCGCAGTTCTCGAAATATTCTATTAGGCAAGTCTTGATTCCCTCAGCCTTTTCTGTCAAAACTTTCGAAAGTTTACCAATGAGGGACTGATACGATTTTTCTAAGTCATCGGAAGTTTCACACCTCTTCAATTCGATCTCTGCGGTGTGTAGCCAGGATTTCATTTTGTCTTGTAACTCCCATTCCAATGCATAGTATTTTGATTGCAAGCCGTTGTAGGCTTTTACTTCAAGGCTATTGCGAAAGCTAAACACAAAATCATCCGCGAGGATTCCATTCCATAGATCAGAAAGACGAATGGACAGATCAGAGGCTGTCAGAAATGTTTTCTGTTCCAGCGCAATTTTTTCTAACAGTTGCAATCTTACTGACCTCACCTTTTCACTGTAGCCAGGATTTGCAGGGGCCATAGGGGGATCACCATGCCACAGATCAGAAAAATACCAGACGTGTTTTTGCACATCAAAGTTTATAATCTGGGAAAAACTGTGGATATCCGCTATGCTCTCACTTAGGGCGGCTTCTTTTGCCATATGATCCAAGCTCTCCTGTAGCTTCTGGCATCCATGCATCATCAGTTCTTCTGCATTAGCTGCTGGGACATTCTGATGAACAAATATGCATGTTCTATTGTCTTGGATGTTTTTCCTTACAAGATTCATCCTTAAGAAGGCATGAACTACGATTTGCAAAATGTCTTTCATTTCAGCTGTGTTTTCTCCTTTAATGTTTATCATGGTCACATCTCCCAGACCAATTACGAGGGTGGCAAGTTCATTGTCATGCTCGTGCTTAAGTTGTCCTAGTTCTGGTGCCCGAAGTCCCTCTGTATCTACAACAGCAACATAATCAAATGGCATATTAGTGTCTCCATCGACTGGGATGAGTTGCATGTATGCTCCCCTAGTGCATCTGCCTGCACTGACAGCAAACTGCAACCCAAACATAGTGTTCAGAAGTGTAGATTTCCCAGAACCCTGGATGCCCAGGACAGAGAGAACAAAGAGCTTCTTTTTACCAATAATGTTCTCAAGTTTATTTAGCACCGCACTCACCCATCCAATAGGTACACTTGATGCATCTCCATCTACTAACTCCATGGGGGTGCCATTCAAAAGCAGTTCAGCAGCTCTTTCTGGCAGGTATTCCACACCCGCCCTAGTGGCTTTTCCTGTTCCGCCGCTCTCTTTTACAGCCTCATAAATTTGTCCCAATTCTCTGAAAAGATTTTCAAGCCCAAGTGATGCTTTGGATAACTGATTTTCTTTCTCATCAACCTGTAATTTCACGTGATGCAATTTTCCCTTGTCCTGTTCCTTCTTGGTCTCTTGAAACTCAGTCCAGACCATGTGATACTGTTTGTGCAGATCTGGCAAGGTACCTCTCGAGTTTGCATCGAGTAAGAGGTTCATCCACTTCAAGAAATACATGACAACATCTCGGTTGTTCTGCAGAGCTGACATAAAGTATCTGATGAAGGGAGTAAGTCTGTTGCATATCTCCACCTGTTTATCACGAAGCCGGTCCATTTTCTGTTTCACTATATTCGCTTCATACGCTGTTAAATGTGAGCCCTTCCCATCTGCTCTGTGTTGCTTCTTTAGCAGCTTGCAGTATTCAATCCATTCAATACCTTGCATCGGAAGGAGGAGCGCTTTACAATCGACGATTTGTCTGTCGTCCATGTAGCTGACAACTTTCCCAGCAGAGATCTTTCCTTCTTGGCAAGCTTTATCATCACACTCATCAATGATAATCCCCATATCCCTTGCTCGTTTAGCACAGTCTTCTATCAAGGTACCAGAACACCCAGCAAGAACCTTTGACAGCTCTGTTCTAGCTTCAGTCTTGACCTCACTCGCATTCTTCTGAACACCTTCCTTCGTTTTAGATGATATGGTAGGAACCCCTTTCAGAATATCCTTGCCAACTGCTTCATAAAATGCTCGTAGGTCCCGTGCGCTCTGTTGGCCATCTCCTCTGACCACAAAAAGCATGGTTTTTCTAGCAGTTTGCAAAATTTGTTGGCAAGTCTTGGTGTTAGGGGCTCTTGCTAAGTCTTGAGCAGTGACTATAATGAACAAAACAGACGATATTTCCTGTAAAATCTTCATCTGTTTGTTCAATAATGATGCATCGCCTCTAAGATTTAGGAGCATTGTTGTGCATGGTAGGTGGTCCTTTTCTCTGCCTCCTGTTATGAACCAGGAACATTCCACAAGTCCATCTGCAATCCTTCTTTCTACAACACCATTGTTGCAATCATTGTGGAAGAAGGTGTCGTGACTTTCGTCCCTAAGAATATCGTTGATCAGCTTGGACTTAGATAGCGGTGGTCTGCCCAATCTGACAAACGAAACCAACGGGAAAGGCCTATCTGTCACTGGCGTCTCTGAAGCTTCATTTAGATTGCTATGCCAATGAACATTAATCGTTCTGAGTGCCCATACTGACATACCAACGTTGTCTTCGGACCCTATGGGGTACAAAAATGGAATAGCAAGTTTGCAAACAAAAAGCTTCTGAGCTAGTGTTTGTTTCAGAAAGTTATCGCAACATGTAAATATGGCAACCATGGCATCTAGTGTGTTGATTTTTGCTGGCTTGTCTTCATCGTCACTATCATTGTCCATTTCAAGAAGAGCCTCAAAGTCAAAGTTACCTCCGTTATCAGACCTCTCTTCTCTTAATGATTTATTTACCACTGAGAGATGATGGTCTCTTGCATGAAAATCAATCATAAGAAGTTTGTGTATAATCGTCCAGGGAATGTCAACCAGCTTGAGTGGCCCAGTGGTCCTTTTAATTGCCATGGCATCTAAAAGAGAAATCAGAGATGGAAAGTACTGGTCTAAACCTAGGGCCTTCAGGGTATCTGAAAATGCACTTTGTGCTGTCATACCAGCATTGGTCGTTATAACTTGCTGTTGTTCTTGCTCAGTTTTTTCTTTGGAGCTAGCCATGTTTTCAAGATCAACGATATTCACTTCTTTTTCTTCGGAAGCGGACATGTTGCCGCTCGCTAGTTCGCCAGTGACATTGGCCATGTTAACCCAATTAAAGGGTGAACGGGTGGCATACCTGTTCAAGACCTCGTTTAATTGAGGTGATAAAACTTGCCTAAGTTCTTTTATTGTCTCGGAAAATTCATTCTCTGATGATTCTCTTCCTTCGTCAAAGTGCCCAGAGGACAGTGAGTTATGGATAAGAAATGCCTCCAACTGGATTATCCCTTTCTCTTTATGGACTTGAAACTCATTCCAAGACACTTCAATCGATTGGACGAAATCCTGTAGCTTCTCCATCGTAAGAAGCGTCTCAAACTTCCTTGTAGGCCAATGGTAGTAAAGAGGCAACAGGGCAACTTTCAAAAAGAACATTTCATGTTCTTCCCCAGATGACTGTAAGTCCTTTAGAAGCTGACCAACACAAAGTGCCATATCAACTGTTGCTCCTGCATTGATACCATCTATTACCTCCACACTTTTCTCGGTATTATTTGCGTGTTCTATTTGCAACGCTGGTATGAATTTCTCCTTCAGATTCCTCATCAGATCAGGTATGTTCTTAACACGAACTTCAGCTAGTAAAGACGGGATGTCCTCGGTTTTTGTGATCACAGCCCATTTCATGATCATCTGTTTGGCTGGAAACTCTCTAAATCCAACAGGATTGACCAGTTTCCTTATCAAAAACTTTATCATGGATACATTCTTTGGGTCAAGCTTATCTCTCAGTTCCACGACCTTTGCCAATAGGCTACTTATGTTCACTTCTGTGCATAACTTGTTCGCCCAGTACTTGTTTGTGCTTGTATGTGCCTCCACCTCTTTGACCGTTTTCAGCATCTCTTGGAGATATTCCATACACTTTTCTGGTAGTATTGGACAAGAATTCCACTTGGCAATCTTCTCAATTAACAGGTCAATTTTTTCACGTCCTTTCATGAAAGTTCGTTCTTGGTCATTGGATCCAAGGTAGCCACTCATCCTTTCCCAGGCTGTCGTCAAGACCGTTTCAAGTCGATATGGCTCCTCGAACTCATCTTTGTGGTTAGGAATCAGCTTCCAGATCCCAACAAAGTCTGTGGACAATGACCTTCCTCTATCTATGAGAGCCCAGGTGCTATTGCATGTCACAAGCCCTATCTTCCAAAGTTGCAAGGCATTTACCTCTTGTGGCCCACCATTCCTGGTAGTGTGCAAGAGAGTTTTAGCCTGCTCTAATTTTTCATATTCATCTGTGAAGCTGGCATGCGTGTTTATTTGATCGGCACTCACTGAGCCACCAACACTGAATCCAAGGCCAGAATAGCTGGCTGAAACATAAGCACTGAGTGCATCCCGAACCATATATTTAATTTGATCAGATTTAGATTCGGTTTCGCTAGTGTATGTTGCTACAAATTTGTTAACCCCACCAAAATGGAGAACCCCAACATTGATATGTGACCCATATGCTGCAAGAAAGTCCTCACATTTTTTGTTCACAAGTTCTAAGCTTTCGCTTCCCCCAAAAAGTGTGTCAATGGACTTGAGTTCCTGCAGAGCTTGTTGGGAGAGTTTCAAGCTGAATTTATTCAGCTCACATGCAGCAGTTGGAACAATCGAGTACACTACCCTTGATTCAAAATGGACCTTTCTGTGACATGTTGATTCTAATTCATCTTCCTCCTCGTAATTCTGTGAAAAATCAGCCACAGCATTAAACCCAAAACGCCCTCCTTTTATAGTTACAGCAGCACTGTACCCCATTGTATCAAGAGAACGATGAAAATGGTCAGACTGCGATTTAGAAGAGAAATTCTCAACCTTGTCAACTTGCGTCATTAAAGGATTCATCAGTTTAACATCAGTTGGTGCGCTCAGCACGATGCGTTTTACGCAATCATCACTGAAGGTTTCACCTACTGAAATACCTCTCAATGCTAACCCTCCTGAAGCATTTTCCAGAATTTCTGTTGCGGTATTTACTGGTCTGCCTTCGAGTAACTTGTCCAGACATTGTAGTTCAGAGTTTAACTTGCTAATCATACGATCAAGGCTTTCATCGTCATACTCTGCAATTACTTGTTCTTCTGAAACTGTCATCAACTGTCTCAACTGTTCCAGTTTATTGTTCATTGATTCATCAGTACGTTGTTTGCCCTTCTTTCTCAGTTCGTCAAGATCATTCCGAAGACTTTTGAATTCTTCTAGTTTTTCCTTGTATTGTTTCTCAAGGTCTGCCATGATTTTTTTTTTATATTTTCGCCCACCTGTAATTCCGCGCCTGGTGATGCAGATGCTAAGCCTCTACCTGAAAGTAGAAATATGGGCCCTGTCATTCATAGAGTTTAGTTGGATCCGATCAAACTCAACTACTATCGTGGCCCTGAAGGGAAATCGCAAATAGACCAAAACTCGAATATTCACGACGAAATTAGCGACGAAATTCACGACGTCGCCAATTCGTCCTCAATTTGAATAATCACGACGAAATTGGCGACGAAATTCACGATATCGTGAATTTCGTCGCGAATTATTCACGACAAAATTCACGACGCCCCCAATTTTGTCGCCAATTTGAATATTGACGACAAAATTCATCGTGAATTTCGTCGCGAATTATTCACGATGTCCCCAATTTTGCCGCCAATTTGAATATTGACGACGCAATTCACATTGGTTGAAACCAATTCGTCTGCTGCTAATTCCTCTACTCACAACAAGGTTTACATTCATTTAGTCTTATGCAATTCTGTCAATTAACTTTTCTGCCTAAAAACCGTAATGGTCCAATAACCATTTGGTCCAGTCATCACTTCGTCCAATCACCAGTTCGTCTATGACCATCTCATAACTAGTTGGTCTAATATCAATTTTATTTTCCATAATTTCGCCCAATTAACAATTAGTTCAATTAGACCAAATGGCATTTCCATTCTTTAGGTAAAAGTGTCAAATGAAATTCATATCGCGCTCGTATTATTTGATTTTTAAAATATATAACGTCTTCATGACTATCTGCATTCAGGTACCTTTTCCACCAGCTCATTTCTGCTCGCGCTTCGCGTTCGTAGTTATCATATATTTGCATACACATTTTTTTGGGGGAAAACAAACATTGCCCAGAATGTTCAAATTTTAGAAAAAAAATACAGATTTCCAAAAAAATAATAGCTCGCGCTTCGCGCTCACATTATATAGTAAGGATTATGATATTACATATTTATATTGATTTATAAGAATAAAGCTGAAAAGAATACCCCTTCACAGAGACCAAAAATCATTTTCGAGCGGCCGATCGGGGAAAATGTGACTGAAAAATAATTTCGCCCCCCCTCTATTGGCGAAGGCTGGATCCGCCCCTGGAACACCTTACAGGCAATGCGAGTGCAAAGCGCAAGCGAAAATTTTATATAGTGACATGAAAGATTCTTTTTATTTCCATGTCTTCCCTTCATATTTTTTTTCTCACTCATCTTTCTCCTCTCTTTTCCTTCCTTTTTTTCTTTCTTCCCATTTTCCCTTCTTTTTGCTTGGCCAATATGGGGGGCGAGCCCCTCCGCCCCCACTGGGTCCGCCTATGCATAAGGATAGCAGTTGACATCGTTCTGTCGTTTCAATGGTTTATTTTCAGTTGGTCTAATGCCAACTCGTCTGCTATCATTTGTTCTACCATCAGTTCGTCCACTATCCACATGGTCTAACTGCCATTTCGTCTAATAACCGGTTGGTCCAATTGCCATTTATTCCATATGCCATTTGGTCTAATTGAACTAAGTGTTAATTGGGCGAAATTAAGGAAAATAAAATTGATATTAGACCAACTAGTTATGAGATGCTCATAAACGAACTGGTGAATAGACGAAGTGATGACTGGACCAAATGGTTATTGGACCATTACGGTTGTTAGGCGGAAAAGTTAATTGACAGAAATTGCATTAGACTATGGAGACTCAGTTATGCAGTGGCGTAGCTAGGATTGTTTTCCCGGGGGGGCACTGGGGGTCCTTGCTTTTTCAGGGGGGCACCGGCCATTTTTCCGGTGTGTGTGTATGTGTCCACAAGGGCAGATCCGACTTTCGCCAATAGGGGACGGGGCCCGAAATTATCTTCACCTATATCAGTCACTTCTTAGTTTTATTCTTATAAAACAACATAAACATAAAATAATCTCATAAGCCTTATAAAAAGTGCGAGCGCGAAGCGCGAGCGATTTTTTTTTACTTTAATGTATTTTTTCCTGAAAATTTTATTTTCTGGGCAATGTTATGTGTGATCCTGAACAAGATTCGTATGTACCCCCAAGCGCGAACAGAAATTTTTATCAACTGTTCTAGCATTATCGAAAAGGGACCTGTTAAGGACTGCTTACAGTTACCCACGAAGACGGTATATATTTTAATAATGCGAGCGCGAAGCGCGAGCAAATTTTTTGACATTCCGACCTAAAATAAAATGGTCATTCTAAGCACTTTTTGTATTAATTAATGGGATAGGTATGTAACTAAACAATTGATGCGAGCGCGAAGAGTAAGAGGAAGAAAACTGAGATTTTAGACCTAAAAGCAGGACACTTTATTCATATTTTGTAAGTCATTAATAGGATATAGTCCATTGGGTATGCGATCGTGAAGCGTGAGCAGACAATTATTGATATTCTGATGTAAAACTGCATGGATAATATAAAGAACATGCAGGCGATCGCGCATGTTTTATATTTATACGTCAAATCTGGGCATTCTGAATACATTTGTTTAACGGAACATTATGGAATACACGTAGACAATATAAACTTGGCAAATCAAACAATGTGACCACGCAGCGTGAGCTTAAAATGCTCATATGTAGATCATAAAATGGACATTTTACAGAGCACTTAAATTTGTAAATAAAAAAAAATAATGAAAGCTCGATGCCCGAGCTGAAATATGTTTTGAATATTGACTCCAAAACTTGCGCCACATCAGCCTTTTGAGCAAGATATGAGTCCCATCGAACAGGCATTTATGGCGCGAAGCGACAGAAAATTTTTTATATAGTAACATGAAAAGATTTTTTTTTTAAACTGCAAGTCTTCCCCTCACATTATGTCATTCACTCTCGTCTTCCCCTCTTCTTTTTTCTTCTTTCTTTCTTCTTCTTTTCCTTTCTTCTTTCTCCTTTTATTCTTTTCTTTTTTTTTTGCTCTGCCAATTTTTTCTGGGGGGGGGGGGGGGCACACCAAATCTCAGTAGCTACGCCACTGCAGTTGTGGAGGAATTAGCAGCTAGCAGACGAATTAGTTTCAACCCGCATACTGCCCGGGCAAGAAAAACGAATTCACGAGGAAATTGGCGACGAAGTTCACGATGTCGTGAGTTTTGTCGTCAATATTCAAATTGGCGACGAAATTTGGGACTGACTTCGTGAATAATTCGCGACAAAATCCACGATGTCGTGAAATTCGTCGTGAATATTCGCGATTTGGTCTATTTGCGATGTCCCTTCAGGTCCACCATAAACTACTGCAAATGGAAATTCATCAATGTCAAAATTTGTTTCTGCAGGAAATTCTTACGATGTCCTTGGAACAAATTTTCAAAAACACACATTGAATTTTCAAGAAAATGGTGAATATGA
This sequence comes from Lytechinus variegatus, assembly GCF_018143015.1. NCBI lineage: Eukaryota > Metazoa > Echinodermata > Echinoidea > Temnopleuroida > Toxopneustidae > Lytechinus > Lytechinus variegatus. Next base: position 18,054,170 of record NC_054748.1, on the reverse strand, counting down.
TGGGTATATGATAAACATCCTATCCAGAAAATATTTTTAACAAATGTGTATGCTGTATTTTAGAAGCAGTGGCGACACCAAGGTTTTTAAACTAGGAGGAGGGGACAATGGGGGAAAAAATGACATTTTTTGGAGGGGAACATAGGTGGACATGAAATATTCTGCCCGCTTCATGAAATTGAGCGGAAAAGGCGAGCTATTTTTAGAAAATTAATATAGGCCCTACCGACTCTAAAAAGGACCTGATTATGTCTGTTTACAGTGACTCGTGAGGTGATATCCCACAGATAGATATTGAGAGCGCGAAGCGCAAGCTGAAAATTTGTAATACCCTGAGATGGTAACTGTAAATTCTAAGCACGTTTTGTAAGCGTAAACAAGATAGAAATCTTACTAAACAATTGATGCGAGTGCGAAGCGCGAGGTCACAATTTTTTACATTCAGCTTTTATTATTATATATGAACAAGATCTCGCTAAAACAAATAGTGGAAACTCGCACCACGATAAAATAATATGCGTTAATTTACTTGGACATTGGATTTTAATGCCCCATATTTTATCCTATTGAACTAATTTATCTCATTTAAGTACGATTTTGAGTGTGAAGTGCGCGCGAAACTATAAATTTTGTACGATGACTTGAACGATTTAACTACTATTTTTTTAGCTAACGGTGCCTGGATAAGACTTTTTTAATTTGAAGAGTGAAAAATGCTGTTTTTGAAAACTTTACGACTTGAAGACGATGTTATGGCAGCATAACATACTGTTTCAATACACACTTTTTTGGGGGTTTTCTGAGGGGGGGGGGCAACGGTTCTGTGCCCCCATCCCCATTGGTGCCGCCACTGTTTAGATGCTAATGTTGCTGGCTTTCAATAATTGTGGTTAATCGGATTATGGGAAATGGAACTGCGTGGAATTTGCAAATAAATGTATTTGTATTAAGTACATGTATGAATTACATGTACAACATCTCATATTTATATAATTTGTTTACACTTATACTACAGTGCATTTAAAAAACCGTGAAAGATTTGAAAAGTCTTCAAAAAAAATTGTTTCAAATTATGATGTCTATATTTTGGTGTTAATAGGTGCTCTAAAATCTTATCTTTCAAATGCCATTTAAAAAAAGTTTTGTTCATGCCTGAGCGAACATGGAATGTTTTTGTCCGGGGTTAAAAAGAAGGCTTATGCCAAAGTGGCACAAAATTAATAATATGATGATCGGACTTCGCACTAATCAGCAGACTTCCTCTTAACTGTTTCATTATCTTTGCCATAATTTTCAAATTATGCGGTCAAAATTAATTTTCAAATCTATTTATTTGCTTGATTTTTTTTTAACATGTTCTTCTTTAGCTTTGAATATTCCTTCTTCAAGCAAAACATTTTTATTAACCGAAGTATGGGAGAGCCTGTATTTTCTTTTTTTTTAATCCTTTCATTGTGTACTACCAAGGTTAGGGGCATTTTGAACAGTGCCATAGAGATGGGCGGGTCCTCGGGGAGGTAACCCGACACATGCTCCGGCGACGATTGCTCCGGTAACAAATGCTCCCCAAAATGCGACATCTGCTCCGCAACATTTGCTCCTCGACATTTGCTCCTCCGACATTTGCTCCGCCGACATTTGCTCCGCCGATATTTGCTCCGCCGACTGTTGCTCCGCCGACAGTTGCTCCGCCGACTGTTGCTCCGCCGACAGTTGCTCCGCCGACTGTTGCTCCGCGGACAGTTGCTCCGCCGACAATTGCTCCGCCGACAGTTATTCCGCCGACAGTTGCTCCGCCGACAATCGCTCCACATTTAGCGACAAATGCTCCGGCGACAAATGCTACCCGAACGTCACATGCTCCGGCGACTATTGCTCCGCCAATATTTGCTCCGCACGTAGGGACAGTTGCTCCGCCGAAATTTGCTCCGCATGTAGGGACAAATGCTCCGCTGATAATAGCTCCGCCGAATAATTATTGTTTTTTGTGTCAAACTAACAACGCTTCTTCAAAGCTGTGTGGTCATTATCATTATTCTATATATTTTTAACATTCCTTATTGAATTGCTCAGCGGAAAGAAATAGTTTGGCTCAAATTAAATTTCCCATCAGCGCTTTTATCTCGATTATTTCTCCCTTTCTTTCCTTGAAAACCACCTTGATTTGATTTTATTGATGTCCGTTTCACAACATAAGAATGATAAATATAACATGATAAGGTCGAAAATACTTCAAAACATAATAGATATATATAACATAATCTTAGACTTAAGGAACATGATTTAACAAATAAAAAAAACCTAATATGACATTTGTATTTGAAAGTAAAAAAAAAGCCAAGCTTGTACAAAAGGCAAGACCCTAAATAAACTTAGTTTCATTACACACAAAAAACACTGAGTCGTAATGATATGTAGAGCTTTTGTTTACAAATAAATACAAACAGCATTAAGGTGGAAGGGGGGGGGGTGGGTTAGGAGAAGAAGAGGGGAGGGATAGAGAAGTGCAGTGCACATGACGTAGAAAGAAAGCGGGCAGCAGGAGCAGGTACTTTGGCTAATTACGATTTTAAAAAGAAAAAAGCAATAACAAATTATACATGTATATGTATATAATATGAAAGCATACAATACACATATACATTAACGCCGAGAATATAAAGAAAGAAAAAAAAACAGTTATTCAGCATGACCTGCTTGCAACGAGTATTGCAAAATTAACATTTTTTTTCAGTTTGCGTTTAAAAATATGTATATTAGGGGATTCTTTAAAATCTTGAGGCAGAGAGTTCCAGTAGGCAGGCCCGGAGAAGACAAATGAATTCTTTGCAAATAAAGTTCTTGTTAAAGGAAGGTGATAATATTGTCGTTGCCGTGTTGGGTAGCAGTGTACTGATGCATTTTTTTTTGGAACATATTTTAGAAAATAGTGGGGAGATCCTCCTTGCTTAATTTGAACATAAATTGGCTAAGTTCAAAGAGATATATGTCACTTACTTTGAGAATGTTGTTTTCAAAAAATAAGGTATCAGTATGTGATCTAAAGTGTGTTTGAAAAATTATTCTTAGAGCTTTTTTCTGGAGAAGTAGTATTCTATTAAGTTGTGTTTGTATTGCACATCTCCAGGCAATTATTCCGTAATTAATATATGGTAGAATAAGGGTGTAGTATAATGTTAAAAAAGTTCGAGAAGGGAGAAAAAATTTTAGTTTATTAATAATTCCAATGTTTCTGGAAATTGTTTTACATATACTATCAATTTGAGGCTTCCAAGATAATTTGTTGTCAATAAGGACACCCAAGAATCTGGTAGTGGAAACATTATTAAGAACAAAATTATCGAAGAAAATACTGTCTGGTAGAGTATTAATTTTATTGCTAAAAAGCATGTAGTTTGTCTTCTGGTGATTAAGTGAAAGTTTGTTGGCCTTGATCCAATCTGTAACATTTGTTAGTTCAGAATTTACGATTCTAACGAGTTGATTAATATCATCATGGGAAAAAAAAATATTGGAGTCGTCAGCAAAAAGTATAAATGAAAGCAAATCTGATGTATTTTTAATATCATTGATATAAGTAATAAAAAGAAGTGGGCCTAGTAGGCTACCCTGGGGGACACCGCACGTAATTGGAAGAGTAGATGAAATGCTATTATTAACTGATACAAATTGGGTCCTGTCAGTGAGGTAGCTCCTGAACCACTCCAAGGCCTTCCCTCTAACTCTATAATGACGTAGTTTATGAAGAAGAATTTCATGGTTTATAGTGTCGAAGGCCTTGGAGAAGTCCAGGAAAATACCAACAGTATGACAACTATTATCGATGGAAGTGGTGACCTTATTAATAAATGACAAAATTGCATGGGAAGTACTATGGTTTTCACGGAATCCAAATTGGGAGTTTGAAAAAATGTTGTGTAATTTGAAAAAAAAGCACTTGTTCTGGTATGGACAAGTTTTTCGAGAATTTTAGATAATGAGGTTAGTAAGGATATCGGACGATAGTTGGAAACGAGTTGGCTATCACCCTTTTTGAACAGTGGGATGACTTTGGAGATTTTCATTTTATTTGGGACCCGTCCAGTGCTAAGAGAGGTGTTAAAGATATGTACCAATGGGTCAACGATGGCTGCAATAATTTTTTTTAGTAGAAAGTTAGGTATGCCATCGTACATCATTCTTATTCTGTAGATTGCGAACTATACTTATTATTTCCATTGGATTAGTAGGATTAAAAAACATAGAATTTGGGTTAGGGTCATCGAGGAAATCGGAAAATGATTTGTTAGCTCGAGGTAAATTTTTAGCCAAGTTGTTGCCAACATTTGAAAAGTACAAATTGAACTCTCCCGTGATTATGCTGCTGTCGTCTGTGATAGCATTGTTTGACTTTATTTTTGTGATTGTAGAGCTTTTTTTCTTTTTGTTCAGTACATTATTGATAATCTTCCATGTATTTTTCATATCATTCTTGTAGATGTTTAATTGAGAAGTGTAGTATTCCCTTTTGGCGATACGTAATAATGTGGTAAGGGTGTTTTTATAACAAGTGTACTTAGAACGAGAGTTTTCGCTTGGTTTAGAGATGTATTTATAATAGAGGTTATTTTTACGGTTAATAGATCGTAAGAGAGATTTAGTAATCCAGGGATGTACTGGGATTTTTTTTATTATTTGATTTTCGGTTGGTAATAATAGGAACATGGGTATCTAATGAAGACGTTAATTTGGTTATAAAAGAGTCGTAGGCTACATCAACGTCTGTGGAGTCAAAAATGGTCGACCAGTCTGTATTGTCTAAATCATTAATTAAACGGGAAATGTTATCATCGGTTATTTTACGATAGGAAGTATTATATGATTCATTCTTAAAAAGTTTATTTTTAGACAACTTCGCAAAAATTGAAAAGTGATCAGAAATATCGCTAAGGACTATACCAGCTATGGGGGCAGGGTAAGTTACATTACTAAAACTATTATCTATAATAGTTGCAGAAGTGCTAGTTACTCTCGTTGATTTAGTAATTAGTGGTAAGAAAGAATTAGTCAAAAACATTTCAAGGAACTCTTGCAAAATATTGTTAGTGTTGCAATTTATTAAATTGATGTTGAAGTCCCCCATAAAAAAGCATTCTTTATTTTTAAGAACTGGATTGAGTAAAAACTCTTTGAGGGTTTCCAGAAAATGTTGAGTATTCGAATTTGGAGGTCGGTATAAAACTCCCAATATCAGATTTTTTTCCTTTAGGGTTAATGATTTCAACAAAGAGTGATTCTAAAGCATCATTGGATAAAGTCATATTATTTATAAGATTATATTCGTATTGTTGGGGTATATAAAGTGCAATACCACCACCAGGTCTAAGAGTTCTATTATTAACAACTAGATTAAAATCAGAGAGTGCATAAAGAGAACAAGGATTTTCCGAAAACCACGTTTCAGTTAATCCAATGACTGAGTGTTTGGGAAACTGATTATTATCAAGAAATAATTTTAACTTATCGAAATTTTTCTTGGCACTACGAATATTAAGATGGAGAAGAAAAATATCCTCTTCAAGACTGCTAGAGTTAATGAAAGATTTAAAATTTTGTTCTGTAAAATACTGTGAAGTATTAAGCTGCCCACATGGGTCGTTTGGGTCAAAGATCGAGTTAAGATCAGCAGTATTATCATTCAGGAAGTTTTTTTTATATAAGCATCAAAATAGGGGTTTTCTAACGTAGCGCCGTGTTGTGATGAAAGAGACAACAGGTCATCGTTGCATAACGAGCTGAATGGAAAGTCAGACAAATCAGCCGTCGGAGCTGGGAAGAATTACACTAGATACGCTAGACACGCCGTCGTGCTCCTGCTCCTGATGCTGTGCAAGAAATGGGAGACTGAGGAAATAAAAATATGCTGTGCAAGAGAAAGGACAATACAAGTTTAAAGGAAGAAGAGTAAATAGAGAGAAGAGATAAGAAACCCGAACCAAACCAGATACAAAAACGAACATTACTACTTTGAGGATGTTGTAGAAGAGAGGGAAACGAGAAACAAATGAAACATGCAAGAGAAAAAATGAATAGAAAAAGAATAAAAAATAAATGTAAAAACGGATGTGATTGAGAACGCTATACAGACAAGGCCACGTGAAGGGGAAATAAAACTACTTTGCGTTTCTCCCCTTAGGAAATATAAAATCGTTGATTTTATCTTATGAAAACGAGAACAATTCAGCACATGTTCCATGAATAGTTGTAAAAGCAGTTACTAGCACGCAGGTCTCACCCGCTCCACTGCGGCCGCACGGCGAGTCGGAAACAGCCGTTCTAACATTTTTTGTACCGGGTATGTAGGTGGTTTGAATGAAAATGAATAAAACGGCCGCCTCCGACCCGCCGCACGGCCACCGCAGAGCAAATGTGACTAAGGTATTAAACAGTGGAAACGTTCCTTACTATTTTTGCACAACGCTGTCCACCACAATAGTCCACGATATTAACTGTTTTAGTGTATGACATCTTAAAGAACAAATATGTATATTGGTCAGCAGTAAACAACCAATGAAAAGTTCATACATCAAACATCAATCAGAACAGCGCTTTCACCGAGTGGTCATGACATGGATAAAAATAAGCCTATTTCAATGAAACAGTGGTTTATTATAAGTTAACTATGTAATAACAGGAAGTTAGGAACCCCAGTTATTGTCGGTATGCAATTAACAGTAGAGCAAGACCAAAATAAGTCGCTTTGTGGGTAGCGTTGCAAACAGTAGCAGAGGTATTGGAAGTCTGGTTTTAGCCTCCGGACCCACAAACGTACATTCGCACGTTTTGAATAGCGTGTGAATTGACAAGAAATTAAAAATAGAATGTAATATCATATATTGATAAACAATTTTGGATACGATGACTTAACCAGATTCTTGTTATTTTTTATTTTATTTATTTTTTTTTTTGGGGGGGGAGTCTCGCGTCTAGTTACTAAACGCTTTCCAATCGCTGTCGTGATGTTATGCAGGATCGAATTCAACCTTTCCGCCGTTATGCAACTGTATCTAGTCAGAAATGAGGCCGTTGAATTCCAAATGCAGTGCATCAACCATAAAGCTCTAGCTCCATGCATCAACAGCGATTGGAAGTTTAACATGTTAAACAAGTATAGGGGCTATTACTGTCATGATAATGCAGTGTGGTAATTGGTGAATGCAGCGCTGACACAATTTATGTCAATTGTGCTTGAGAATTTGGAGCAGGGCAATTAAGGTACCCAAGAAAATTGCTATCACAGAAGAAACATAATGAATGCAATAGTAGATTCAAAAGATAATTTATCGAAGTTGTAGGCATTGTAATAACATGCAAGAAAAGCATGCACATTGGGAGCTGCTACATTCATCCAAGAAACAATATGCACATCATGATATGCTTTAGCAGCCGTTTGTCTAAAAATAAAAAGGGCATACTGAAAGCATTCAGCTGACTCGACTGATATATAGCGAATAACATGCTCAAGTATTTGGTTTATTGTTCGAGTAATTGCATACATTAGACGGATGGATGCATGTTATCATATTAAACAGAAGGATATAAGGCCTGACAAGTTGACACTCAGAAACGGGCCATTCTTGATTTAAAAAAAAGAGAGAAAAAAAGAGAACAAAATGTTTGCTAGCACCAAGTTCAGATTGTCATTGGTTATGTAATTAGATATATACAAAATCTACATCTGATTCAGTGAATGTTGGGTCGATTGTTCGAGGATCAAGCGTTGCGTGTCGAGAACTGTTCGCTAAACATGTACAATTTGAAATACTCAGGAAATAAATTGTGTACTTCAGGAAATTATGACACGTAATAGGGGGGGGGGGGTATCCGCAAGAGTGCGATGCATGAGTTTGCATAACCAATATTGTAAATGTATAGATTTGGAGAATATAGAAAAAAATAAATAGTACTAGTATGTTGTCAGGTGAAGTCAAATATCATTTTCTGCTCTAATCATTGGAATTAAACCAAGCAGTTGCTAACAATTATAGCTAAAATGCCTAATAATATTGGAGGAGCATGACAGGTGGTAAAGACCTGGTATCAAATTGATAAAAATGCAAAAAAAAAATACAAAGAGGCAGGAGTTACATGCATATACAACTTAGGAATAATTCGTAAGAAGGGTTGCTAAACTTAATCAGCTAATATTCAGCCAGTTGACCACAGGGGTATCGTCAGATTACAGTTTACGCAACCTGAGCTGAAGAGATGAATAAACTCTAGGATTTGCAAGCGATGCCCTCTTACATACTAACATTTGGCATGTCCAAAACCACGTATACAATTCTTTGAAATAGAATAGTGAGAGCTTTGGTTTCTAGATAGAATAAAAAAAAATCAAGAATTGGAAGATTGTTGCTAATAATAAACCTAGTATATATAAAAAAAATCGTATCTGCGAGCAGACTTCTCCCCCGTACCTCTCTCCTGTTTTTTTAATTTTGTTTTCTCTTTTTCTGCATTCCTAGTAACTTCTGTTCCTATTTCTTTTACAACCTCTCCCTTCTCCTATCTCTTTCTTCTCGCTCTAATGCTATTTTGGTCTGTTTTCACTTTTTCCTACCCCCTCTAATGGAATTGAAACCTAATTAAAAGTTTCCTGTCACTTTCACTCCATTTTCTTTTATTATTTCTCCCTTCAATTACGTGCAGTGTGAAAGCAACTTTCCTCTTAAAGGACATGTCCACCACAAGCAAAAATTGATTTGAATAAAAAGAGAAAAATCAAACAAGCGTAACACTGAAAATTTCATTGAAATCGGATGTAAAATAAAAAAAGTTATGATATTTCAAAGTTTCGCTTAATTTCACAAAATAGTTATATGCACATACTGGTCGGTATGCAAATGAGAGAACTGATGACATCACTCACTCACTATTTCTTTTGTATTTTATTATAAGAAATATACAATATTCAAATTTTCTCCTCATTTTCCTGTAAGAAAAAAGTTTACTTCTCCCTGAACATGTGGAATTATCGTTGTTTAACATTTCTTTGAAGGGGTAGTCCTAGTAGTCACTTCTTTGCTTTATTCTCATAAATCAACACAGATATATGATATCATAATCCTTATTTGAATAATGAAATCGCGAGTGCGAACAATATTTATTTTATTTTATGTGTTTTGTCCTAAAATTTGATCATTCTGGACAATGTTATCATGAAAAGATGTGTATGCAACTGGATAAAAACTACGAATGCGAAGCGCGCGCAGAAATTGTTAATACACGCTTTCAACTTATCAAAAGGTACCTATTAAGGTTTGCCAGCAGTAAGCCATGAAGGAGTTACATATTTTAACAATCAATGTGAGCTCGAAGCGCGTGCTGATTTTTTGACATTTCTAAAAAATGGAAATTCTTAGCCCTTTTTGTTATTTCAGCAGGATAGGTATACAACTAAACAATTGATGATGAAAAATTTCGAGATTGAGCCCTAAAACGAGATACTCTATTCACGTTTTGTAAATTATGTAAAGGATGAGTAATTGGGGATCTTCCTAACACTAATAATGCGAGCGCAAAGCGCGAGCAAAATTTTTTATATACGTTTTGAACTGGTTGAAAAGGTACCTGTTAAGGACTGCTTGCAGTTTAATAGCCATGAAGACTCTATTTATTTCAGCAATCAAATAATGCGAAGCGCTTTGTATGAAAATTGGGAGGTAAATGTGGATCGTACTTTAAAAAAAATAGCTAATTTTTTCATTATTATTACTTTGGGTTTTAACAAGAGACCGGGACATCATTAGGACAAGTCATCACATGATCTTCCTATTCCTCTTGCTAAGTACGAGATGAAACAAAAGGGACAACTTAATTATAAAAGTATTCATCTTATTTATTAAGCTAATATGCCTAAGTAGGGCACGAAATCATGGCCTTAAAACTGGACATTTCAAGAACTTTGGTAATTATGAATAAGATGCATGAGTATACACATTTTTAACAAATAATGCAAGCGCAAATCGCGAGCCGAAACTTTTGATAGATTGTCAACGAAATGTGGATTTTAAGAAGTTTGTTGTATAATCAATATTCAGACATATATTACTTGCCAATCAAAATGCGAGCGTGCAGCGCTTTGACAATCAGATCTGCAAAGGGATATTTTGAAAACTTTATGAAATACACGAAAATAATAAAGGTAACTGATAAGTTAACATTTGCAAGCGTGCAGCACGAGCAGAAAATATTAATGTTCAGATCGTAAAACTAACATTTTTAAAAATCACTTTAAAACAATCAATTTGTAAATCAAACAAAATAATGAAAGTTCGATTGACTGCCAAACTTGATATATAAGCTCCATATTGAACAAGATATGTAAATCAACTAACAGGCAATGCGAGCACGAAGTTCGAGCAAAAAAGTTCTATAGTGAAATATGAAAGATTATTTTTATTTTACAAGTCTTTCACTTGTCTTCCTCTTCTTTTTTTTTCTCTTTTCCCTGTTTTTTCCCCTTCCCCCTTTTTTTGCTCCGCTAATAGGGGGACCCGGGCCCCTCCCCTGGTTCTGCCTATGATATAAAGTGGCCAGTGGCGTACCTGGGATTTTCCACAGCCCCCCCCCCCCGTAGGTACACCAGTGAAAGTGGCACAACAACTTAAATGGTAAAACAAAACAATACAAAAAAGTATGTAACGCAAAAGGATGTAACAAATATTTCCGTTAGAGCAATTAAGTGTCTTGTCTACCTTTAGGCCTTGTAACTTACGGTAGAGCAATCGTGAGCAGGGCAATTATTCGAGGAGTATTTGTTGCAGGTATTTTACTTAGGTCTTATCTTTATGTACTTTAAAGTAACATGCCGAGAAACTGTCGATGGAGCAATTGTGGACGGAGCAATTATTGGCGGAGGATTTGTCCCTACATGCGGAGAAAATGTCGGTGGAGCATTTGTCCTTACATGCGGAGCAAATGTCGGTGGAGCAACTGTCCCTACATGCGGAGCAAATATTGGCGGAGCAATTGTCGCCGGAGCATGTGTCGTTCGGGTAGCATTTGTCGCCGGAGCATTTGTCGCTAAATGTGGAGCAATTGTCGGCGGAGTAACTGTCGGCGGAGCAACTGTCGGAAAAGTAAATGTCGGCGGAGCAAAAGTCGGCGGAGCAAATTTCTGCGGAGCAATAGTCGGCGGAGCAAATATCGGCGGAGCAAATTCCGGCGGAGCAAATGTCGGCGGAGCAAATGTCGAGGAGCAAATGTCGCGTAGCAAATGTCGCATTTTGGGGAGCATTTGTCATCGGAGCAATCGTCGCCGGAGCATGTGTCATGGATTCCCTCGGGGATGGTTCCCCCTCCCCCAATTAAAGAAAATCATGGCCAAGAAAACAAGTGGAAAGGAAATAAAAGGAAAGATAGATAGTAAAATATGATATTATTTTCTGAATATTATGTCAAAATCTATCACAATTTATCTATCAGAATTTCACCCGATCTGCCATATCTAGCTCCTTCAAAATTGACTCGATACACCGGCCATTGAAAGACATGAATCCCTTCCTGCATTCCTGGCAAACATGGCAAGCATATAAATAAACTTGGTCAAGGAATCAATATCCTCTTGACAAATGGATTCATGTCTTTTAAAGGAATCATAGCATAATTTGTTTCACATTTAAAGGATTTTAATAATTACAAGTTTTCCCAATTAATAATGCAGATCTTCTTGCTTAGGTTGACAAATTGTCTTCTTTTATTACTTCTGAAGGAATATTCAAATGCAAAAGAAGTTTAAATGAAAAAATAATACTTTCAAGTAAATAATTAAATACCTAAAAAATTGATAGCATAATTAAAAAAATTGTGGCACAGATAATTGAAAGGTTAAGATGAAGTCTGCTGATTAAAAATAGATAATCTATTGTCAAAAGCATTTCTTGAAAAGAAGTATTCGTCGAGGGTCGACAAATATCGAAATAGTACAACTCCGGACAAATGACATATTTTTCAACTTTTTCTCAGACCTATGATCATGTGTCACATGGTCACTTACGGTAGCTACGGATGCTTACGGATATTGCTTACGGATCCGTAAGCATCCGCAAGGATCCGAGTCATCCACACCCGTATCCATCCGTAATTCAATCCGCAGGATACGCAGACATACGGAGATCCGCAGCGGGATTATTGGAAATCTAAAAATTTTGCTGCGGATGAAATATAGGGTAAGCATCCGAATACGAAACTCATACGTAGGATACGTAACTCATACCTTATTATACGTAACTCTAAGGTAAGATACGTAATCTCGTCCGCAGTATGTGTAAGATACGTAACTAATCCGCACATTTTTAATTATCATTTATTGATTGATATTCAAGTTTAATGTATTTATATGGGCCAAATTTTCTAACCATGATTCACAATATTGAATACGGAAACATCACAATCATGGCGCCTATAGAAAGGTGCCTTTCATAAAGTGTTTTGTGCCGCTTTTATCGATGAGAATCGTTTAGCAAGTGTCCCTTTGCCTTGTACCCTTTCTCGTATCAGTGCCCCTTTTTTACCTAAGAAAAGTGCCCCCACGAACATGTTATGTGTCCCTTTTCACCTCAGAAAGACCCGAGTGTCCCGAGTGTTAACAAGTGTCCCTTTGCATTTTTACGTGTCTGTTATTCACATTAGTGAATTAATACACTCGCAATATTCTTGCACAATAAGTTTACATGTGATGCCATTCTTCTCACTCTTCCTCTCTCCCGCCCTCTCTATTTTCGAACTTCTTTTCTCTTTATTTCCCTTTCCTCTCCCACTTTCCTTTTGTTTTCCTTGTCCTCTCTTGGACATCAGCTTTTTTTTTTTACTCATTGTTAAAATGAGTACCCGAATAATGCCTATGTTTATAGTGTATATTGGTCTATATAAGTTGCTTTGTTATGTTTTGTTTGACAAAAAATACTATTTTGTATTTGTTTATCTGTTTATGTATATATTTTCTTATTTTGAACAAAATGTTGGCGATTGCTGGTGACGTTCTGTAATAAATTCAATTCAATTCATTCATATCAGGTGGGTGTTTAATAAGAGCGACTTTAAGAACGACTTGTGATCCTTTCTTGTAGTAAATGATATATTCTTTTGCGCAGTGATGGTTAAGCGCGTATATATAACAAACTATCACCCATCGTTCTTAAAGTCGCTCTTGACTTACAAACACAGTACATGCACATTTATATGAAAGGGTTCCCAGATAAGTTGTCCTTAAAATTACTCTTCCGTGCCCGATGAGCGCCAGTGTTTCTTTATTTAGCCCATAATCCGTTTCCGAAAATGATTTCCCCTTTTCGCTACTTTTTATTTTTTTCATAATGAAATTCATCCAGTTTAACCTCTAATTAAATGCCCTAATTTAAAAACGAGAAAACAATTTCCCTTTTTATATGTTATACTTCTTATCACTTGCGTAGAGATGGGTTGATTGTCTCCCCTCCCGCCTCAAAAAAAATCGTGACCAAGGAAAAAAAGAGAAATTAAAGGAAACAAAAGAGAGAATGGTAAAATGTTATATTATTTGCTGAATTCTCTATCAAAATCTCTCACAAAATTTATTTTTGTAATGAAAATGTCTACATTTTTGCTCACTCTCAACTGTTTATAGATTTTACCCGCTATGTAATATCTCCTTAGAATAATTTAACTCGTTACTCCACTGCTATTAAAGAAAAAAACTTTGAGAATGATAAAACATCTCTTAACCCTATACCTAGGCCGGGCTTTTTGACTCTTCTGTGGTGGGGGGGGGGGGTTGATTCAACCCCCCCCCCCCCGAGATCTAGGCCACCGATCGCGCGAGCTCCGCAAAAATTTGCACGCTGGTAGTGTGCGATGTAATTTACAAGGCTGCATGAATTAATTATGCTAATGTGTGTAGCTGCCCTCTACATTCGTTGGTATAAACTCTGAGAGTGTCGCGTTCAAAAAGTTTCGCGCGGCGGAATGATCGCAGAAAATGTTGAAGGGGGGGGGGGGTGATTAAACAACCCCCCGGCCGTTTTAGGGTTAAGTTTCATGAGTAGTGGGGATAGATAGATCTTGTTTTATTAGTTTTAAGATAGAGCCCTTTTTAAAAACAAAATGTGCACTTTTTCCCTGTGCCCCTCCCCCACTTTCAACTTCGCTCCGCCGCCCCTGTTATATGGCAGACTAGGTGCATGAGATTATTCTTTATTTAATTATGATCTTTCAAATTCTCTGTTTTATACTGTTTAAATTGCGTTTTGAATAGTTATTTATCGTTTTCACCTTTTCAAAATAAATTAAAATATCAGCATGAGATAGAATGCGTTATCAACACGCAACAAAATAAGTTTTACTGTATATTTTTGATGGGTCGAGACACATCGAGCTTATTCAAATTTTGCTCTTCTATATGTATATTTTGTTTTCTATACATGTATAATATTTTTTGTAATGTACTACAAGCATATTGCATTAATTTTGATTACATGATCTGTGGAAAAAAAAATTAACAATGACTTTCTTTGAAAAAAAAAAACGAACAAACAATCTGTATTATCTGCAAATAGTCTGTAAATATATAAAGTACATTATGGTGAACATTTATAAAGACAAAGTATTCTATTGGAAGAAATATGGAAGTTCTGATAATCGGACCATTATGATTATGGTCAATGGACAACTTGTGGATAGACAAAATGTTCATAGACCAAACGATGGAAGATCGTCATGGACCTACAAAAAGAAGGCGATTGTCTTCAGTTCCTTTGTTGCACCGATATAGGGCCCCGTTGCATAATAGTTACTCTATATGGCCAGATGATCTTTTTTGGTTTACATGGTGGAGTTTACGACGTGGAGAGGGTTTATGTGGCTTTGCCAACCACTTGGTAACTTTCATGGAATCCTTGATTTTGATTGGCTAATGAGCAATGTTACCATGTTAGTTATAATAGTAGGCTATCATACTTTTATGCAACCTGACCCATGGGAAACGAGGGCGCTGAACTGCAAACACTCTGGTGTTGATTTAACACCAGCCCGGAATCTATATGTGTCCACACTAAAGAAGTGTTAACCAGTTTCGTTTTGGTCTAACACCAGATAGTACGACACAGATTAGTATTAAAACAGCATGGTTTGATTCCAAACTGGTGTAGTTTCAATACTTCTCTTGTGTGGAAATAATAGATTCCGGGTCGGTGTTAAATCAACACCGGAGTCTTTGCAATGTAGAGGTGTGTCAGCACGCCTACTTCCTGAGGATGCTGGCTGGATTATTCCCCATAGGAAGCACCTCCTTGAATTCTATGGTGTGAAAAAAATTGAGAAATGTAACCATAATTACCTTTACATTGTATATAGACAATGATAGTGAAAACCTTTCACCAGAGAACTCTGAGAATGACTTCTCTCACGTTAGCCTGTTACTTATAGGTTATGGTCGGCATAGGGGGCTTATGTAACTAGCCCAAGTTGGCTAATGATATTTTTTGTCCCGATTGCGACCATTAATGCGGCGTAAAATTTTGCAAGCTTATAATATACGCCATCTACCTTTCTTCCCGTTCTTTATAATTCTTTATCATTGGCAGCCCGCCGAGCCCGGTCGTGTTATTAAGTTCTTTTCTTTTTTTTCTTGGCATATTCTGAGTTTTCAATTCAGCCATTTGACCTACCTATATTTCCCGTTTCTTTTTGTACCTTTCTCCTAATTTCCCGCCATTCTTGCTTGTGCCATTGAGTCACATCTTTTGATTTTATAACCCTCTCTTGATAATCATGCTAATGTATTAGTTTTTCAGGATATTTTGTACTTTATTTTCTTTCATTTCTGTTTCCGCTCGTTCGCACTGTTACAAAAAATTTTCATTAATTTTAGTACATCAATTTTGGTCACATGTCAGGCGCAATCCAGGGGTCTAAAGCTAACCCCCCGTAGGATTTTCAAAACTGAAGAAAAATTAGGAATTGAAATATGAGGTGCTAGCCCATCCCCCCCCCCTCCGACGGTAGGATTTATAGTATAAGAAGAGAGAGAGAGAGATACAAGTTAAAACCTGGTGAAAACTCAGCATTGGATGGAAAGCAAGATAAGAAAAGATAAGTACAAAAGATAAGAAAAAAGAGAAGAACGGGTTCAGAATTCCAATGGAGAACGTGACGGTAGGCCTCGATATTTACAATTCAGAAGACAAGAAAGTTTTTAGAATACCGCCCAATGTTTTATATTGTTTTTATAAAACAAAGTAGACGATAATAAATCATTTTAAATAAGTTTAGTGTTAGATATGGGGATATTTGACAAATTTTCCTCATCGAGAAAAATTCGATATTATGTTAAATTATTTAATCGTTTTCTAGGCAAAATACATCATAAAAAAAGCCCGTGGCAGAGGCTATAGTGCGCAACGCGCGCGGGTTTCACAGGGCTAATTCATTCCCCATAGACTCATGTGTTAAATTGGCACTTTAGAAAATTCATAAAAAATAAGGATGAATTTCGGGGGTCGAATGTTTACTACAAGTGAATAGGATTTATTTCTGGCAATCCATATCTGACCAGAAAAGGGTCCCTCGACCGGCTCATTTTAAGAATAAATTGGCGTGTTTTTTTTTTGTTTTGAATAATGTTTTTATTCTGATTTCATGAACATAACATTTCAATTTAACATTTCAAATCATATATAATACTTTACACTTCATATTTTCACTTTTTTCCACTAACTTAACAAAATCATGAGTCATATATATCTTAAAAAAAAAAAAAATCAACAATGAAATCAGTTATTATAAAAATGCTTAAAGACCAAACTCCCCCCCCCCCCACCACCACAAACACACCCAAACACACACACACACACCCAACACACCACTGCCCAGAAGATCTGCTCACAGAAGATCTGTTTGAAGACATCGTCGGGGGAAGCAGATTCATCGTCGGGGGAAGCAGATTCATCACCTCAAACAGCAAAATAGCCCTAATCCTTCCGCCAGTCAAAATATAGTCCAAAATTGGTGACATTTCTTCCCAATTTGGGAAAAGGAAGTTCAGTAATTACCAAAAATAGAATCAGTGTTTGATGGACAATCATATGCATACACTTTGTCAATCAGCCATATCAAAATAAAAAAATAGCAATGGGGTTGGCTCGAATGAATATGTATGGCCTGCCACTAGTGATTAGGCCCGTGAAACCCGCGCCTTTTTGGGTAGGCACTTAAGAACTAAGATTGAAAGGACAATTGGAAAATGACGTCACTCTCGCCGATGAATATGCATTAGATCGTGGTCGTGTGTGTTCAACACACACATGCACACAGAAGTATATGCATGCAGAGAGTTATATGAGAAGAACTTTGGCTCCAGAGAGAAGTTGTCAATAACGTGTGTGTACCATCGGCTGGTACTATTCCATGCTGTCCGCATCGGATAGAGTGCATGGCAATTCGGTAAAACGAAGTTTCCGATATAAAGAGATAATTACTCTATGTACAGTAGACGTATACTATAGAGGCAAATGTCAGATCAGGGGAGGCAGGAGTACAATCATGTTTTCTTTTTAAGGGAAGAATACTGTAGAATAAAACAGTATTATATGCATTTATAGCCAATTGATCTAGGTGAGGAAGTGAATAATAATGTTTTTTTTCAAGAATGGAATATACCTGAATATTATGGTGAAGCCAATTTGTAAGGAGGTGAGGCAAGTTTCAATGGAGGCTTTTGAAAATAATAAACTGTACTGGTATTATGGTGAAACCAATTTCAAAGGAGGTGAGGCAAGTTTCAGTGGAAGTTTTTATACTCCAAATGATGTTGAAGCCAATTTAAAAGGAGGTGAGGCAATGCAATGGAGGTTATTATAAGTACTCTTAATTATGGTGAAGCCAATTTAAAAGGAGGTAAGGCAAGTTTCAATGGAGGCTTTTGAAAAGAATAAACTGAACTGGTATTATGGTGAAACCAATTTTAAAGGAGGTGAGGCAAGTTTCAATGGAGTGTTTTGAAAGAATAAACTGTACTGGTATTATGGTGAAACCAATTTTAAAGGAGGAAGGGCAAGTTTCAATGGAGGTTTTTTTTTCAAAAGAATAAACTGTACTACACATTATGACATTATGGTGAAGCCAATTTAAAAGGAGGTGAGGCAAGTATCAATGGATGCTTTTGAAAAGAATAAACTGTACTGGTATTATGGTGAAACCAATTTTAAAGGAAGAAGGCCAAGTTTCAATGGAGGTTTTTTTCAAAAGAATAAACTGTACTACACATTTGGTGAAGCCCGTTTAAAGATAAATGCTAGTTTTGGTAACGATATCAAAATGACTTTGTACAGAATCCAATGAAATGACCACCAAAGTGTCTGTTTGTATAAATAAAACGCATGTGCCAAAGGATTCTGGAAAAAATTGTGTAATTGCTGAGAAATCAGCAAATAAGCACAGGATTCGGGTAGAGCGTCGGGCCCGACAGCGCGTTTCCGTTTTACACCCTGGCGAAGGCATTTTCCGGAAAAGTAGCTAAAAAGCGACTAGTGAAGAGTCTACGTCTACGTTTGTTTACATTATCAGCTGGGCGCGCGATCCAAAGTCCGCACCGAAGTTATCCGCAGAACCAAGGAGCTTCCTTGGCAGAACATACCGTACTGTCTTGCAAATGCAGCTGCATGAGCTTTTCCAGGTTTGATCATTTGCCTTGCCGACTTGCTGATGTCTGTCTTTCTATCTGTCTATATATCTATCTCTCAAATTCTATCTCTATCTATCTATGTAACTGCAGTATCCTCTCTGTCTCTCTCATTCTTTATCTAACATCTATCTATCTCAAATCTCTCTATCCATCCATCTGTCTGTCTTTCTCTATTTCTCTCTCTCTCTACCTACCTATGTAACTACAGTATCTATCTGTTAATTTGTCGCTCTTCTCTCTCATTCTTGATCTATCTGACATCTATCTATCTCTCAAATTCTCTATCTATCTCTCTATCCATCTGTCTGTCTTTCTCTATTTCTCTCTATCTATTTATCTATTTTTTAACTAGAGTATCTCATCTATCTGTTAATTTGTTAATAATCTTCTCTGTCTCTCTCATTCTTTAATTATCTATTTAATATCTCTATCTATCTATCTATCTATCTATCCATCTGTCTGTCTTTCTCTTATTCTCTCTATCTATTTATCTATCTATTTTTTAACTTATCTATCTGTTAATTTGTTAATATTATTTGTCTCTCTCCCTCTTTATCTAACATCTATCTATCTCTATTTATCTATCCATCTGTCTGTCTTTCTCTACTATCTATATATCTATCTATCTATGTATCTATCTATCTGTTAATTTGTCTATCTTCTCTTTCTCTCTCATTCTTTATCTTTCTATCTATCTAACATCTATCTATCTGTCTCTCAAATTCTCTATCTCTCTCCCTCTCTAGCATTTTCTCTCTCTCTCTTTGTCCGTCCATATTTCTATCTACGACATCTCTCTCTCTCTCTCTCTTTCTATCTATCTATCTATCCACATCTCTCTCTCTATTTCTATCTCTATCCGTCTATCTTGTCTCTATTTATTTATCAGTCTTCTATCTATCTTTCGGCAGCTTCTAAGTGTATCAATCCATCAAACTTCAATTTGTCTTTCCATTATAAGTATCTGTTTATTTTGATTTTGTCTGTCATTCTATTCATTTAGTTAAAAATTTATTTTTATAAAAAAAACTATCATAAACAACGAGACTGCAAAAGCATGTTCGGATTTCACTCCTGACTGCCGCTCTCTCTGTACATGAAGTGCCGAGATCAGTAACTGTGCAAATTGCATGCGGTGGTGGACTCGCCTGTGTCGCACGCTGCATGCAACCAGCGACGTGTGTAGACTCTTCACTAGTCGCTTTTTGGCTACTTTTCCGGAAAATGCCTTCGCCAGGGTGTAAAACGGAAACGCGCGGCCCGACACCCTGAGCAATAATTATACATTGTCCCACGTGCGCTTATCTGTGTTGGGGATCTTCGGTGTGAACATTTTTCAGCGTAGATTTCAAGATTTCACAAAGTTCAGTTAATGTAACTGTACCAGATCTAAATCCTCGATGATATACTGACAACTACGACTTGTTTTAGAGACTTTCTCATGAAATCAGTGTTTATTGCAACTACTGGAATTTCTCTTTAAAAGGAAGTGAGGCAAGTTTCAATGGAGGTTTATTTTAAAAAAATATAAACTGTACTGCAAATGATGGTGAAACCAATTTTAAAGGAGGTGAAATAAGTTTCAATGGAGGTTTTCTAAAAGAAAAAACTGTACTACAATTATGGGTAACATACAATCTCTCAAAACTGATTTGAGTTCAGAGGGTTGGGCAGATTTTTATAGAGAAGACAATATCAATAAATCATGTGACATATTTTTGAATAAACTTCTTTGCTATTATGACAAAAATGTACCTTTGACAAGAATCAAACCCCATAGAAATATGAATAAAAAACATGGATCACTCAAGGTATAATTCAATCGATATTCACCCGTAATCGATTATATAAGATATCGCTTAAATCACCAACTCAAGTACATCAAACAAATACAAAAAATACCGTAATAAATTAACCTCCATAATTCGCTTGGCTCGAAGATCGTACTTTTCTAATAAATTTGAAAATAATAAGGATAATAACAAACATTATGGCATACAGTAAATGAAATGTTACATAAAAATACGCATGATTTTAACAATGTTGATTTCGTTTTAAACGGGCATAAAACGCAAGACCCTTCCGAAATTGCTAATGCATTTAATTTTTTTTTTACCAATGTTGGCCCTAACCTCGCATCTAATGCCAATGACTTTTCAACATATTTAGGTCATCATGCCGAACATTCTTTATTTTTTAACCCTGCCAATACTCATGAAATCATAGAAATTGTTCGGTCTCTTAAATCTACTAAATCCAGTGGCCATGACGGTATCAGTGTATGTTTACTTTAATGAAGAAATAATTCATTTTTAGCTTCTCCGCTTTCATATATATTCCATTTATCTCTCTCAGTTGGAATTTTCCCGGATCAACTAAAAATTGCAAAAATAATTCCTATTTACAAAAAGAAGACCCGTGCCAAATCTGTAACTACCGTCCCATTTCATTATTACCCAGCATATCCAAAATACTTGAAAAAAAATTGTTTATAAACGATTATACTCTTTTCTGGACACAAATAAATTGTTAATCTCACATCAATATGGCTTTAGGAAAAATCATTCA
Organism: Lytechinus variegatus; assembly: GCF_018143015.1. Lineage (NCBI taxonomy): Eukaryota > Metazoa > Echinodermata > Echinoidea > Temnopleuroida > Toxopneustidae > Lytechinus > Lytechinus variegatus. Next base: position 18,032,902 of record NC_054748.1, on the reverse strand, counting down.
ACCGACTATGCCATCTTACAACTACATGACAAAATAATAGATTCACTTTCTAAAAATGAACACACCGTTGGGTTCTTTATTGATCTATCAAAGGCATTCGATACTATGAATCACCATATTCTTTTGTGTAAATTAAAGACTTACGGAATCAGAGGTATTGTTTTATCATGGTTTACTGATTATTTATCCAACAGACGTCAGTATGTTAATTTTCATTATAATTCATCCCAAGTTTGTACCGTTAAGTGTGGGGGTACCACAGGGTTCAATTCAATTCAATTCAATTCTTTTATTTCATTTCCATTCAAAACATAATACAAAGTAATATAAAACAATATAAATCAAATACAATTTTACAGAAGGGCATTCTTACTTCGTAAAAAAAACACAGTATAATATAGAGCATAAATGGATATGGAAATGAGGGGGATCCACTAAAAAGCAAAGCTTGTAAAATTGTGGATCCCCTTGGAAAAGAAGAAAGTATAGTCGACTTACTATATGCGTACATGCATGTATTACATGCATGGGTTCCATCCTAGGCCCACTGCTATTTCTAATAATGCATCACCTTTACTTACCTATGTTTTCTTTGCAGATGTCACTAATGTATTTTATTCTCACAAAAACTTAGACATGCTTGAAACAATGCTTAATCACGAATTAGATAAATTGTCTATGTGGTTTAAGTCAAACGAACTCTTCTTGAATATTAACAAAACAAATTTCATATACTTTAAACACCTTAGTTCTAAACATACATTTCGTGGTTCCATTTAAATTGATAACATAAGTCTCGTTGAAAAACAAGAGACAACATTTTTAGAGGTAATAATCGATTCTAATTTAATTTGGAACAGTCACATTCATAACGTTAGCACACTAGTTGCCAGAGGTATATCTATATTATATAAACTCAAATATTGTCTTTTCCAAAGATCACTATTTATGTTGTACAATTCTTTAATTTTATCACACATTTCATATTGCAATATATTGTGGGGTAACAGCAATAAAACAAAAATAGATTCAATTCTGCGCCTTCAAAAAGGCACTCCGTTTTTTCTCCCACTCGCAATATTTAGCTCACTCTGATCCCATTTTTCGGAAACTCAAAACGTTGAAAATAAACGATGTCCATACTTTACAATCTGCCATTTTTGTCTCACCTGCATAGCAGAGTGAGAATATAGGCGCCGCTTTTCCGACGGCGGCGGCGTCAACATCAAATCTTAACCTGAGGTTAAGTTTTTGAAATGACATCATAACTTAAAAAGTATGTAGACCTAGTTCATGAAACTTGGCCATAAGGTTAATCAAGTATTACTGAACATCCTATTAGAGTTTCATGTCACATGACCAAGGTCAAAGGTCATTTAGGGTCAATGAACTTTGGCCGAATTGGGGGTATCTGTTGAATTCCCATCATAACTTTGAAAGTTTATGGATCTGATTCATGAAACTTGGACATAATAGTAATCAAGCATCACTGAACATTTTGTGCAAGTTTCAGGTCTCATGATTAAAGTCAAAGGTCGTTTAGGATCAATGAACTTTGGCCGAATTGGGGGTATCTTTTGAATTACGATCATAACTTTGAATGTTTATTAGTCTAGTTCGTTAAACTTGGACATTAGAGTAATCAAGTATCACTGAACATCCTGTGCGCATTTCAGGTCACATGACCAAGGTCAAAGGTCAATGAACTTTGGCCGAATTGGGTGTATATGTTGAATTACCATCATAACTTTGAAAGTTTATGGATCTGATTCATGAAACTTGGACATAGGAGTAATCAAGTATCACTGAACATCCTGTGCTAGTTTCAGGTCACGTGATCAAGTTCAAAGGTCATGTAAGGTCAATGAACTTTGGCCTTGTTGGGATTTTTGTTGAATGAACATCATAGTAGACTTGTTTACTGCAAAAAAGGGGTGAACGCTGCATTTTTTAGTACAAATGTCCCACTTGGCACAAATGTTCCTTGTGTAAAAAGAAACGGATTCATCCAAAGAGACACGCTGTACCTATGCAAATAAGCAAGTAATTTGCATAAACTTGCATACTAGGTCGATATAGTGAAAAACAAGTGTTTTAGAATATATATTTAACCAGAACTGCCCTGAAATTGGAAATAAAGACTTAGGGTAAGAAAGGGAAGAAAATTGACATAAAAAATTGGAATATCCTTGTTTATTATTACCTAATTTACATAAATTATGCAAATTACAATTTAAAACAGAGTATTTTTTCATGAATCCTAAACTGTTTTATAAATAACAGCAATTAATACACTATGTCAACATTCTACATGAAAGAGAATATATTAGCGAAAACATCGATATGCATCATGACAGTATTAGTGTCTCAATTTTTTTAGAAAGAGGGCAAATATGTCAAAATGTATGACGTGATATTGCGCTAAAACGAGACAAAAACAACCTCTATGTCACAGTCACACTCACGAATCGGACAATAAAGCGATCAATGGTATGTCATTCGAGATAATACAGTCTCAATCTCAACACAATCTCAACACAAGAGCTTCAATCGGCTTCTCCTATCGCTTTTGTTGGTGTGTCTGCCACACCATAATCTATGGTATATACGGGCAAAATGCATTTCGGTATCGGTAAAACACTATTAATAAAACACTATTTTATTCTTTATTTGTAGTTTATGGGGGTAGGGGGGTTTAGTGTAGCTAAGGGTCTGGCTTTAAGTTGTATGTTTTTTTTAAATAACTTCCTCATTAATCAGTTTGATTGAAGAGTATGGAGAATCTTAACTTGAGTTTTATATACAGATTATAAGTTTATTTCCGTAATTTAGATTTTTGCTGTTGCACCGGATTCTGTTCTGTATTTATCCCTTCGTGATTATAAGTTGTTAAAGAAATGTGAGCAGATTAATTTTAAGTTTACATTTAAAGTTTATATATATTCCTTTTCTCACCATGTTAAAATGCTTTTGTGTAAACTTGAAACAATTAAGTTTTAATGATGTCATGTTATATATATATTTTTTTATATGTGATATGAGGAAGAAATAAATATGATTTAAAGAAAAAAAAAAAATTTTGTTTATTTGTTTCTGTTGGAAAATTTACAGGAGACATTGCTTTGCAGGTTACTGCTTTAATGAAGCTCTGACACATGAATCATGACGAATGTACCCCACCTCAATCCATATTTTAACTTTGTTAAATTATCTTTTGGAGACCCCAAAGTGGCAAAACTGCATTCCCGCTACTTTACAAAACCAGTTTGACTTGTATTATCGACTTGGAAAAGACAGATGTATGAGACATCAGTTAACATGTTTCCTGAAGATTTAAATTTAGACCTACGTCCACGGGAGCCCTCCTAATTGACCCCATCCCCTCTCTGTTTTTCGACACTAAATGAAAAAAATATCGTGTTTTAAAGCCACCGGCAAGGCAAATTGCGTTTTTGGTATAATAAAGCAACTGTATATCTATATTTCATATTTATCTATATTAATATTATTGTTATCATTATTATTATTATTGTTATTATTACTATTATTATTGTTGTTCTGCAGTTTGTAATAATGCTCTAGCACATTAAAGGCTGTAACCCAACAGGAGCAGGCCTAGGATACCCTTTCCCTTTTGGTTTTATGTATTAAAAATAGTTTATTGTCTTCAGAACTCTTAAAAAATTACTTTTGTTTGTATTGATATCTTGGAATAGATTGACGAAAAAATACTCTATAATTGACATGCAGAAGAGCTGTGGTACATTAAAGAAAAGCCACACGTAAGTTCTAAAATACTCAAACCCTTTATTGATTCCACTCTCTGTTAAATTAAATATTTCTAGAGCCCATTTGGAAGAAAGATACATTTCTACTACACACAGTAAAGCCTCTTTACTTTCTCCTCTTGAAAAGAAAACACAGAAGGCATTGTTTTATATCGCATAAAACAAGTTCGTTTAACATGACGATGGCCTGTCGAAGTTGCCCAACCGTTTATTCTGTTTTGACAATATATATGTAGAATATCGTCTAAATTAAGCCCTCATCTGGAAAAGGGCACTTATTAAAGGCAACATCTGCATTACATAGAGGAGGCCCTGGTCATTGGAAGAGGGGGCTGAAGCCCCCGCAAGATTTTCCGGAAAGGGGGGGGGGGGTGCTGCGTGTGTTATTCTCCATAGAAAGCACCCCTGGAATTTCGGCAGATGTGATAAAAGGAAAAAAAACGTTACCAAAAAATTTCATTTTGTAGTGCAATCCTTTTTGTTTATTTGCTTGTTAAATTTCTTGATGTAAATTTGAAAAGCAACAAAGGTTCAATGTAAAATTTTGGTCCCAAGAAATTGAACAAGCTTCAGCCCCCTCTTCCCAGTGCCAGGGCCTCCTCTATATAATGTAGATGCTGCCTTTAATAAGTGCCCTTTTCCAGATGAGGGCTTCATTTAGACGATATTCTAAATATATATTGTCAAAACAAAATAAGCGGTTGGGCAACTTCGACAGACCACCGTCACGTACACGAACTTATTTTATGAGATATAAAACCATCTTCTTCTATGTTTTTTTTTTCTAGAGGAGAACGCAAAGAGGCTTTACTGTGTGTAATAGAAATGCATCTTTCTTCCGATTGGGCTCTAAAAATATTTAAATTCAACAGAGTGGAATCAATAAAGGGCTGTGTGGCTGTTCTTCAATGTACCACAGCTCCTCTACATGTCAGTTGTAGAGTATTTTCTCCTCAATCTATTCCAAGATATCAATACAAACAAAAGTAATCTTTTAAGAGTTCTAAAGACAATAAACTATTTTTAATACATAAAACAAAAAAGGGGAAAGGGTATCCTAGACATGCTCCTGTTGGGTAATAGCCTTTACTGTGCTAGAGCCCTATTACAAACGGCAGAATAATAATAATATTAATAATAATTATAATGATATCAATAATGATGAATGTAAATATAAAAATATAGATATAAAAGTTGCTTTATTATACCAAATAACGCAATTTGCCTTGCCGATGGCTTTAAAACACGATATTTTCATTTAAAGTCGAAATACGGGGAGGGGATGGGATAAATTCGGAGGGCTGCCGTGGGCGTAGGTTTAAATAAACAAAAAAACTTTCTTCAGGAAACATGTTAAGTGATGTCTCATACATCTGTCTTTTCCAAGTCGATTATACAAGTCAAACTGGTTTTGTAAAGTGGCGGGAATGCCGGGGGAAGCAGTTTTGCCACTTCGGGGTCTCCATTGAGTTAGGATACATTCGTCATGATCAAAATAGTTAATGGTAGGTTTGGTAGTGACATCAGGGTGACCAGACGTCCCGTATTTCCCGGGATTGTCCCGTATTTTGCTTCTTTGTCCCGGCGTCCCGACAAATCCTTCCCGGACGCATATTTGTCCCGTATTTCAGAATATTGAACAAAATGTATTTAAAAGTGACGAATTTTCATCAAAATAACCAACAGATGACGAAGCAGAGACAACAATAAAATCGATTTGCAAGTTCTACGGTGATTTTCTTGCTAACCCAATACATCGTAAACTAACTGGCCTCCTGCCATTGTGTGGCAGGCTACTAGCTAGGCATGTAGGATCTGAGCAGATTCTCTCCACCAAACATGCCAAAATAATCACAAAATCGGCGGGAAATTTGTATGACTATATTATGGGTTCTCAGATTACTGATTTGGAGATGTAATCTCGGAGGAACAATTAAGTTATTGAGTTTTCATAACTAGATCTAGTTGTTTCAGCTTTCGATTTGAGTCTTGTTGTGTATGATGCCGCGATGTTTCATCTAATTTTTAAGTAAAAAAAAATCACCTTGAAATTTTATTCATTTCTAAAACATTATTTTTAATTCTAAAATTATATTTGAAAAACACCAAATATCATTATGATTTTTGTTAGATGATTGGATTTTTTTTGCTTGAAGTTTGAAATTTTTTCCTCTTTCTTTCTTTTCTATCCTTCTTTCTTCATCCTTCTATCCTTCCTGCTTGCCCGTTTTTGTTCCATCTATCTTTATTTCCTATTTGTCTTTCCTGATCCTTTCTCCCTCTGTTCATTTTTCTTTCTTTCCCCCTTTTTCTTACCCGTCTTCTTTATCAAATTTCCCGTTTTATATTCTTTCTTTCTTAAAACTTTTTTTCTCCCCTCCCTTCCTCTCCTTTTTCTTTAAATTCTTTCTCTTCTTCCATTATGTTTTCATTCCCTCCTCACTTAAATTCTTTCTCCCTCTCTTTCCTCCTTTCTTTCATTCTTCATTTTAGTTTTCCTTCTAATTCTTTCCATTATTCTTTATCTCCCTCTCTTAATTCCTTCCTTCCCTCCTCCCTTCTTTCTCTGTTTGCTTCTTTCTTTCAAAGAATGAAGGAAACATTTTTCTTTCCTTCTTTCCTTCTATAATCCTGTTGTACTAAAACCTCCCGTTTTCAAGTCAATATACACCAAATATATTTCCTCGCACTTCGAATTATTATTGTTTTATGCAGTGACATATCATTTTAAGGTCTTAATATCAAACATTTCACGTCCGCACGTACGTTCGCATTAGTGGATTAGTGAGATATGTCCGCTCTTCATGAATTCCTAAAACCAGTCCCTAAAATGTCCCTTTTTCTGATCCGAATATAAAAAATTTCAGCTTGCGCTCGCATCATTTGGTTAGTTAAATACGCATGGACTACGTGAATTCCAACAAACAAGCCTTAGAATGCCCCTCTTCAGGTGTGAATTTCCTAATTTTTAACTCGCGCTTCGCGCTCGCAATATTTGATTAGTGAGAAGTGCATGTTAATCATGATTACAATGACTACAGGTGCTTTATGTGTTTGGATGCATATAATTCTAAAAAAATCAGCAAGCGCTTGGTACTCGCATTAGATTACTATGGTGAGATATGTATACTCTTATAGATTCCTACAATATAGTCCTTAAAGTGTCCGTTTGGGGTCAATATATACAAAAATTTCAGCTCGCGCTTCGCGCTCGCATTATGTGATCAGTAACATACATATTCGTTTAATGACACTGTCCTTAAAATGTCTCTATAAGTCAGTATACCTACCAAAAGAGCGCGCTTCGCGCGCTCACTAGGTGAATCAAAATTTTTGCTGGTGCCCCCCCAATGCCGTGACTCACGGTACACCACTGGGTGTAACACTGTGTAGCCTTCTTTGTTGATCTTTTTTTGTCGATTGTCCCGTATTTCATTTTGTGAAATCTGGTCACCCTGAGTGACATGGGAATAGGTGATTTTACATGCCAAAATGCAATAGGCTCTAGTGTGGTGGATTATGTGCTTGTTTCCTCACAATTCATGTCGAAGATTACAGATTTTCATGTTTACCCCTTAGATAAGTGCTTGTCTGATGCTCATGGAGCCATTTCTGTCCAACTCACTATAAATGTTACTCAGCTAAGTGATACATGCCACGACGTGCCTCCGACCACAGAAAATTATTGTTTTATTGATGAAGATTGTATATATGAACCTTTGAAAATATCTTGGAAAAAGGAAGTTGAAACTTCTTATCTTAATGCTTTCGATACTGAGGCAATTAATGATGTGAATAATAAGATTGACTCTTTTTATAGTGAATCAATTTCTCAGTGCATTATGGACGATATGGTTAAAGACTTGAATAGATTGTTAATCGATCCTGCTAAGTCGATAGGAACTGTAATGAACGGAAGTTAGCAACCAAATCATGCAAACATAGATTCGCATGCGGCATGCTGGCAGTTTGTTCGCCACATTCTCGCATGATTTGGTTGCTAACTTCAGTTCATATCAACATTACGGTACACGGTGAATCCAAGCGATCTGTGAAGCGATGTCTACGCCGTGTCGATCAACGACGTTGAGATCGAAGCCGAAATACAGCCATTCCCGATCAAGATATTTTGAAAAGTGGTGGATATATATTGACATCGAAATGTGACTGAGAGACTTGTCATGACATTTGGGAACAAATATTGGTGATGAGGTATGCTGGTAACCGGCTGGTGCGAAACTGCATTAGCGCCAAGTTTAATTTCTTACTCTTGACTTAGACTTGGTCTTAGAGCCAAGGTACTTAGTACATAATGTGTGGTGGGTATGTGCCGCAGTGGGGACCCCCTTTTTTACACTCAAATTTCCATTCCAAGGCATAGCATTTTGTATTATTGAGGTAACCGGAGGATTAGAGCAAGAAATCTAGCTTTTATTTATTGTTGATGTCTTTTGGGGGATATTTTTTACAAAAAAATATGCATTTTTCCCCACCTTTGCCACTCAGAGTATCTGAGCGAGTTCACCGACTTGAAGTTCGGGGAAGTGGAGCGGTAATAAAGAGGAGAAAAGCCTGCTCGAACATCACTTCAGGCAGGCTTGGCCTTGCTTATAAATGTAATTGTACATAGACCCTATTCAGAAGAGATGTGTTTTTTCTAAAAAATAATCCCTGAAGGAAAATTGGTAGTGATGGACACTAACCAAAAGTGGCAAATCATATATTAATTTACTATGATTAGAAATATCTCAAACCAAAATATCGCTTCCATCTTTTCCAAACACCTTTGAATTTTGCCGCCCGATTTTGAAGTTGTTCTTATAGCTACTACACACTCGATTTATCATGTAATTTTTTTTTCTCGTTCCTCAGTTTTCAGTTTTTAAAGCATTTTCTATTGTTGGAAAAAATAAATGAAGGTGCATACACCTAAAAAACTGCATTTTTTGTTTTCTCTACAATTTGCAATTTTATGTACAAAATATTAATACTAAAGGAGTCGTTTGTCACACTACAGTCACGAAGATTGTGCATTTGCCATTGAAATTGCATGTGCAATGAGTGGTGAGTACCTGAAGCTTTAGGACATGTATACCTCGATAGACTAAATAAATAATCATTTCAATTTCAGTGACATCATCTGGGACAGTTGGAACAACTCTACGCTCCACATTTAATTCAGTGTCAATCCTGATTTCATCAACATGGACTGATGGAACAAAAGTCATGCAAATATGCTGTTTTGTCTAGTGGTGAGTAAATTATCACTTTTGGAGGGGATTTTTTACATGAACATGAGCTCCATGTTTGATTCAGTTTATTTGTTCCAAAGTTAAAATGAGAATGAAGGAAAGTTATGTAATCATTGACAGTGACTGATACTCCAACATTATTCCTGTAGATTAACTCTAAATCTCCTGGGTTATTTTGATTCTTGGGGGCATTAGGGCCCCCCTTAAGATCTCAGCCACGGATTGCGCTATCACAATGAAAATTTGCATGATGGTAGAGAGTGACATTTCCAACGCAGTTGCATTGGTAAATTTCACTGAATTCTTTTATTTTTATTTTATAGGAATTAATTTTCTAATTTATTCATGAAACTTATGTATTTTATTCATGAAATCATACTTTTTGCTCTGATTCACTAAATAAAGCTCACAGAATGTTATTTTTGGTGAAATATTCTTTATAGCATTCCTAACAATTGTGAATGAAAAAATCCTGGTGCCAAGACCGATTTCTTATGTATTTTATTGCTTTTTTAATTTCTTATGTATTTTTTTTTAAACAAGGCAAAATTAATAATGTTTAATTAGTAAAAGTAGAAATAATGATACGTTTCTGAATTTTTTGCTAAATACCCGGTACACTATTTGCATTGGATTTGTACATGAAAAATACACTTACATTTTGACGTGTAATGTCGTAACCGCGCACCCGGGTGTCACAAATTTGGTCTCATAATTTATGCGAGACTTAAAAGTAAAAAGTCAGTAAGCGGCGAGGTAAAAAAAAATTGCGCAGCAGATATCGCAAAAATTGTCGAGGGGGGGGGGCATTATGGCCCTCTCCCTCCCCTGGCAGAATTAGGGTTAATGAAAAATTTCAAAAGACTGTAGTTTAATAAATTTTTCTCTGAAATTATGCATAAAATGATGCAAAAGAAAGTGACATCTTAACAATGATAAGAGTATTGTTGTTTTTGCAACTTAGACAATTTCTATGATGCGAAATAGACATCTAAACAATGATAAGAATAAGAGTATTGTTTGCTTTTGCAAAGACAATGGCAATGATTTTATTGGACCATGTTACACTCTTTCGGGGATTAGGGACACTATCAAAACGACATTACACATCAATTATGCAATTTTACATATGTAACTAATTAAAAGATTAAATCCACATCTGGCGTAAAAGATTTTCATTGGATGAATGAGATGAGACTGCTGCATTTTATTTACAGCCTTTCTCATTGGATGTTGCTTCACAAATGGGTGTGTCTTAGAGAGATAATAAAATGAAGATGAAATTATCTCTCTAAGACACACCCATTTGTGTCTTAGAGTGATAATAAAATGAAGATGAAATTGTTCTTAGAAGAATATCAATTCAAAGGGATTTTAAGGGATTCTTTTTTCAGAGATGAAATGGATCTCAAAATACTACCCCTGTTCCCTTCTATGAGTTTTTCTTTTAATTGAATATTGATTCAAATTGTCTTTATTGCACTCTTGCGCTCTTTTTTTTATAGTGAAATATCTCTTCTGCAGTGTCCCCTCTTTCACATCTTATTAAGTGCCCCATTTATGCCCTCATTTATTTTTTTTCTACTTCTAAATGTTTAGACTGGTAAACAAAGGTGAATGCAATTAGCACCCTTTCATTTTTACATATTTCATATAACAGAATATAAAAGTTTTCAGCTGAGCGATTGGAATAAAATAAACTGAATAAGCAAAATGTCCTCCCTCACCTGATGTTGATATTCATATCAATGGATATTGATATCGATAGTGATAATGTAGATCACTGACTTTTGGCAATATGCGATAAAAAGAATTGATAATTGAAACCATTAAGTTTTGCATGCAGATGAAATAGTTTGGCTATGTTTGTTATAAGTTTCTCAATACCCCCCTTTTATTTTTTACAGGTGTCACAAGATAAAGTACTTCCTTGATGAGTTCAGAGATGGATGATCAATCAAACATAGAATATGGTTTCTAGCAACCCTGCAGGTATCCTTCATTCGCCAATGAGAGTGCATAAAGCTTGCACATATTATAAACGGTATCTGTGCTATCCCCAATATATAACATTAGACCAATTACATTGCCAAATTACAATGGAGCCTATCAAAGAAAAGGTAGACTCCAGCAAAACGTAATTTGAATATTAAAATAGAGAAAAACCAAAGAAGCACTGATAATTTCATCAAAATCTGACTAAGATAAGAAGGTTGTGAAATTTTGAGTTTAAAAAAACATTAATATGCAAAACACAGGTCAAATGAGGATCAAAGACGTTCTTTTGTATTTTATCATATGAAACATAGAACAGATCCATTGTCTTTGGCAGAGAGTAATTGGTCTACCGGTAATCTTATACTTAGGGGGATAATAATTTAAGAGATGCTTTACATAGGAATAAGTAATTATGTAGTACAATACATTTTTCAGGAGCAACTTGGTCTGCTCATCATTAGAGTGCAGTGGGCTGATTCATAAATCTGTTAGTAAGTTAAGATTGATTTTAAGAACGACTAGTGAACCTTTCCTTTGTGCTAATTGATTATTAACCCTAAATAGACTGGGCTATTTCAACACCTAAGAAGACTGGGGGGCCTGATTCAGCCCCCCCCCCTTATGATCTCGGTCGTCCATCGCTCGATCGCGACGGAAATTGGCACGCGCGTTACCCATGGCATTATCTACAAAATTTCAATATATATAATTCTGTGAAAAATCTCATTGCTCATTAATTTGCCAATATATGCGTAAAATCATAAGTTTGCTCTAATTAATAAAATAATGCCCCTAAAATGCTACTTTTTGTTTCACATAATCTAGATAGGCATCTGATCAAATTTATTTTTTAAAAATTTCAACATCACATTTATTTTCTTAAGCATTCTATTGTTTTCTAAATTTCTTATGTATTTCTCTGTTTTTCGACTTTTTGTTTTTTATTGTTTTTTTCAATGGAAATTGTCAGGGACTTCATTTTGACCATAAAAAAGATAAATTTAATTGATTTTAAGCAGTAAATGGAAAAATGATACAATTTATGAATTTTGACTAAAAACACTATTTGCATTGGATTTGTACACAAATTCACGTTTTTGAGTTATTTTGAGTTATTTTGGGTCTGCATGCACTTGCAAAATGATGGGTCGTTCGCACTGATCCTTATTGTTACATACTTTAAAGGAGAAGTCCACGCCAACAAAAAGTTGATTTCACTTAAAGGAGAATGAAACCATTGGAACAAGATAGCTTGTGTGAAAACAGAAAAATCAAAGAAACAGATCAACAAAAGTTTGAGAAAAATCGGACAAATAATGAGAAAGTTATGAGCATTTGAGTATTGCGATCACTAATGCTATGGAGATAGCAAATTGGCAATGCGACAAAGATGTGTGATGTCACTTGTGAACAACTCTAGATATATTTCACTTGAATTGCCTCTTTTATCACATCTATCCATAGATCATGTGTTCTTTCTACATGAGGGCATGTAATACATATTTTTTAAGAATACATCATGGATAAAGAGTTTGTATCATCATAAGAAAAAGCAAAAAGAAACATTTTGAGGGTATTTTATAGTCCACCAAAGGGAAAGTTGTTCATCAGTGACATCACACATCCTTGTCGCATTGCCAATGGGAGGATCTCCATAGCATTAGTGATTGCAATATTTAAATGCTCATAACTTTCTCATTATTTGTCCGATTTTTCTCAAACTTTCTTTATTCTTATTCTTTGATTTTTCTGTTTCTACACAAGCCTATTTGTTCCAAAGGTTATATTACCTTTTAAAAGAGAAATTTTTTTTTATTTGGTATTTGATTTACTCATTTTAGTTAAATTTTTGATACTTGTAAGCAATTATTTCTTATATATCAGCATTATATTCACGCAGTACAACTCATGCTACACAATATCGAGAAATATTTTAACTGGGTCAGGCTCTGGTGTCAGGAATTTCACTCATGTATGCAAGTGAAGTATTCACCTTAAACTTGGGTGTTTTTCATTATTATGTATATATGGAAAACTGCTGTTACCAAGGTGAAACTTTTAAGCGACAATCACAAACCATACTTAGTTAAAATGAATACATGTTGCTTACATCCAAATAAATATGAGCTCCCATTTGAGTATCGCTGCAAATCTGGTATTATTTTCACAGACATATTGTTCAGGGTAAGCCATTTCTTGTTTAAAATAAGGTACTTGGAAGCCATATTTCTTGGACATCAGTATTGTATTTACCTTAATATCTCAGACTCTACATGGGTTTATCAGTCTAACACTATCATTTGATTTACCATCAGTTCGTCCACCCACCATTTTTTCTGAATAACCAATTGGTTTAATTTCCATACCATTTGGTCTAATTGGACTTAGTGTAATAAGTGTTAATCGGACAAAATGAAGGAAAAGAAAATTGGTATTAGACCAACTGGTTATGAGATGAAATGGTCATAGACAAGCTGGTGATTAGAAGATTATTGGACCAAATGGTTGTTAGATATTTCGTTGATGGACCAATTGTCATTTGACTAAATGAGGTAGGCCATGATCACAGTGGACGAGTTGGCAATAGATGAATAGGCAATTTATCCAAATTGTATCTCTATATTTGTTAACAGACATTGTAACTGGTTTCATAGTTCTTTGACCAGACACGGAATGGGGGGGGGGGGGGGTGCCAATTCTGAAAGCCAAATTACCTTTTTTAGCTTGTCAAACTTTTGGGAAAGCAATCCGCACCCTGTAAGAGTAAAATCCAACTTGTATGTTGTATTTACAAGAATACACCACACACTGTATTCTTAAAGGAAAAAAGTTTTGTTACGCGATTTCTTGAATTTATTAATAAAATATTTGTAACTGAGTTCATAATTGAAATGTGCATTTGATTTATCGTTTAATGTGTGTGACTGTGTGTATGGGTGTTTGTGTTTTGTCTGTTCTTGACAAGTCTTGGACCTACAGTCAATCTTGCAATCGTAAAAATATTGGAACTGATTAACCCATGATTTGATTTCTTTAATATTTTGAACTAAGCTAGGTTAACTGTACGTTCGAGTTGTGTTTTCATGTACAATTTCATATGTAAATCATTATCACGTCAAAATAAGTCAAAATTCCGTCATTATGACATCGTAGTCGACTATTAAAGACCTTAAAATCATGTCCAGATGACGTCTAATACTGGTCATAAATATGTTATAAAGTGACTATTAATTACGTCATAATCACGTCATAAAAATGTCATAAGTGACCATTAATGACATAATAATCACGTCAATATACGACGTCATTCTGACGTATAATACTGGTAATGAATACGTTATAAACAAGTCATAAAGACGTGTAATACTGGTCAGGAATATGGCGTAAAAACGTCATAAAGACGTCGTATTCGACTTATTAAGACGTCATAATCACGTCATTTTACGACGTTGATATGACGACGTGCGTTGGTGCAAATTCTTGACTTTAAGACGTCTTTTTACGACGTCAAAACGACGTGATACTCGTCGTAAAATAACGTCAATATGACGTCTTTTTACCCAGTTTTTGCTATCAGGGTTCTTGTTATAAGAAAATTAAGGAATAATAAGGCTAGTGGGATCGATAATATTATTAATGAACAACTGAAAAACTGTCCTGATTCTTTCGTGAATTTGTTGGTTAGAGTTTTCAATGTTGTACTTTACACAGGCGTTGTACCTTCTGTTTGGTGTCTAGGTATGATTAAGCTATTATTAAAAAGAAAGGTTCCACTGATGATCCAGACAATTATAGAGGAATCACTCTTCTGAGCTGTGTTGGTAAATTGTTTACAGCATGTATTAATGCCCGGCTTTCGCTTTACCTAGAATGTGCTGGTATTTTAAGAAGTGAGCAGGCTGGTTTTAGAGATGGGCATAGTACCCTGGATCACATTGTTACTTTGCATGGTCTAATTAATTTGTATTTAAACCGTGGGAAAAGAATTTACTGTGCTATTGTTGACTATAAGAAGGCCTTTGACCTTGTAGATAGGTCCAGTCTTTGGTCAAAATTGATATCATCAGGGATTAATGGAAAAATCATCAATGTTGTTTATAATATGTATAAGAATGCAAAATCCTGTGTAAAACTCGGTAATTATTTGTCTGATTCTTTTGTTTGTAACATTGGTGTACGCCAATGAGAAAATTTATCCCCCTTTTGTTTGCACTTTATCTCAATGATTTTGAACTCTTTGTTAGTAGACATTATAAAGGTCTTAATATGTGCTCCTCTGCAATAAGAGAGTATTTAAGTGATGAGGATGTTGAGGTATTTTTGCGTCTGTATGTATTATTATATGCTGATGACACTGTAATATTTGCTGAGTCTGCTGAGGAGCTACAGTGTGCTTTATCAGCTGTTCATCAATACTGTGATTTATGGAAGCTCACTGTAAACACCAGTAAAACCAAAGTTGTTATTTTTTTTTCCAGAGGACGTGTCCGTCGGTTTCCTCAGTTTATGTTTGGTGAAAATTCCCTTGAGGTTGTTTATGATTACACTTATCTTGGGGTTATTTTTAATTATAACGGTTCTTTCAAGAAAGCAATGAAAAAACAGATTAATCAAGCTCGTAGAGCTATGTTCCATTTGAAAAGCAAAGCCAGGAAACTATCCTTACCAATTGATGTTCAATGTGAACTGTTTGATGTACTTATTGCACCAATTTTATTGTATGGAAGTGAAGTTTGGGGTTTTGAAAATTTAGAATGTATTGAAATGTTTTATAAGAAATTTCTTTAGAGTCTTTTAGGTTTGAAGCGTGGAACAGCTAACTGCATGGCATTTGGTGAGCTCGGGAGGACAAGCCTGTCTTACAATATCGAGAAGCGTATGGTTAACTTTTGGCTTAGATTAAATGGAAATGTACATGGGAGATCGAAACTGTCTTGTATTATCTATATAACCTTTTACGTCATTTGCATGATAAAGAAATCTTTAGTCCCAAGTGGATAGTTAAGGTGAAAGATATTCTCGACAAATGTGGTATGTCTAATATTTGGTCCGACCGAGCCATCTTCGTCAATGTAAATTGGGTTAAATCCGCTGTCAACCTTCGTTTAAATGATATTGGTCAGCAGAATTGGAGTTCGGAAGTAAATAGAAACCGCCTTTGCACTAACTATAATAGGATATTTAAAGAAAGTTACATTTTTGAGGATTATTTGATCAAACTTAATTATTCGGATCGGTTAGCATTATGTAGATTTAGATGTGAAAACCATAGACTACCTGTAAGCGAGGGACGATATCTTCCTGATCAAGAAGTAAAATTGTGCACCTTGTGTAAAATGAATGATCCAGGTGACGAGTTTCATTTTCTTTTTAAATGTCCGTTTTTTTAAACAGATCGGAAAGCTCTGATTAATTCCTTTTATGCTCGTCGACCGAATGTTTTGAAAATGAAGGAACTCTTTAATTCTAGAAACAAAAATGTATTAAAGAAATTATCACGATTCTGTCAAATCATAATGTCCAGATTTTGATGTCTTCATACCATTTTCCTTTTACATTGTATACATATTTTGAAAGATACTACTGCCACTGTTTGCCATTAAGAACCTATTTAACTATTATTTAGTAATAGTATTTGATCATTAGTTAGTTAATTGAAGTTGTTTGCCTTATGAAGTTCATGATTTGTAAATAGTATATATATGCTTTCTGTGTTATCTTTATATCTTACTTGTTTGTTATTCTTCCATGCCCCCTGGCGGGGCCGTTCAAGAATAAAATTGTCATTGTCATTGCCAGAGTTTCATAAAAGCAGTAAACTGCAAAGTAATGTCTCCTGTAAATATTCCAAGAGAAACAAATAAAACAAAATTAAAAGTGTTTTACCGACACCGAAATGCATTTTGCCCGTATGTATTATAGATTACGGTGTGGCAGACACACCAACAAAAGCGATACGAGAAGCAGATGGAAGCTATTGTGTTGGGATTGTGTTATCTCGAATGACAAACCATTGATCGCTTTATTGTCCGATTCATGAGTGTGACTGTGACATAGAGGTTGTTTTTGTCTCGTTTTAGCGCAATATCATGTCATACATTTTGACATATTTGCCCTCTTTCTAAGCAAATTAAGACACTAATACTGTCATGAAGCATATCGATGTTTTTGCTATATATTCCCTTTCATGTAAAATGTTGACATTGTGTATTAGTTGCTGTTTTTTTTAAACAGTTGAGGATTCATGAAAAAAAATACTCTGTTTTGAATTGTAATTTGCATAATTTATGTAAATTAGGTAATAATAAACAAGGATATCCCAATTATTTTATGACAATTTTCTTCCCTGTTTTACCCTAAGTCTTTATTTTCAATTTTAGGGCAGTTCTGGTTAAATATATATTCTGAAATACTTGTTTTTGCTACATCGACATAATATGCAAATTTATGCAAATTACTTGCTTATTTGCATAGATAAAGCGTGTCTCTTTGGAGGAATCTTTTTCTATTGATTCAAGGAACAATTGTGCCAAGTGGGACATTTGTACTAAAAAATGCAGCGTTCAACCTCTTAACAAGTCTACTTCTGTAAGTTTATTGGTCTAGTTCATAAAAAGTGGACATAAGAGAAACCATGTATCACTGAACATCTTGTGCGAGTTAGAGTAGTTTTCAAAGTCAGCACTGTTGCTATATTGAACTGCGTGATGCAGGTGAGACGGCCAGACGCATTCCACTTGTTATGTACAAATTCTCAATCAATGATATACCTACATCCTTTCAAAACATTTTTACTTTTTTTACACTCATCAGACTTTATTTGACAAACCCGAAAATAATTTTAGCACAGAAAACAATTAGACATCACGGCCCAGATATATGGAACAACATACCCAATCATATCAAACTCACGGCATCTGTCTTTTCTTTTAAAGCTTCATTCAAAAAATAACTTTTATCCAGATATTCAAATAGTTCATTTTCACATCCACTGTACTTTATCTTTAGCAAAATTTGAAACCTCTGCAGTTACTGATATTTGAAAATATTCTGTTCATTCATATTAACCCCCAAAGTATTAATGATAGTAATTTTTTTTATGCTTTGTGTATTTTTATAATTCTATTTTGATACTGTTATGTTTAATGCTGTTTTTTATGTAAAAGTTCTGTACAATTCAGCTCCACTTTTATCCAGATATTCAAATATATCATTTTCACACCAACTGTACTATATCTTCAGCAAAATTTGAAACCTCTGCAGTTACTTATATTTGAAAATATTCTGTTGATTCATATTAACCCCCAAAGTATAATAATTATAAAAATACACAAAGCATAAAAAATCTACTATCATAATTAATGATAGTAGATTTTTTATGCTTTGTGTATTTCTATAATTCTATTTTGATACTGTTATGTTTAATGCTGTTTTTTATGTAAAAGTTCTGTACAATTCAGCTCTTGCTGCGAACAGTCTTTGAATAAAATACCATTATTATTACAATTGTCAATAGGATGAAATTCAAGCTTGGTTCCTGACTGCACATTTAATGCAGATAATCTCTGTAGATAGTAGTAGTTCAGTTCATAGGTCACAGGCATCAGTATACTTGTATACCCAAAATATCTCCTATTCCCATGTCTTATAGAATCATTTGAGGGTTCTACTTCCAATATGGCTTGTCTGTGCATATGACTGGTAAAATATTAGCCCATGAGGTCAAAGTTCATGGTATAACAGTCATGCCCTCAAAAAGCATATTCTTTCATCCAAGTGATATTTGTGACTACAGAGGTTTTGAATATCTAATGAGCTTGATGAAGACCAAAACACAAACCACGAGAGGATTTGGATGATTCTGGCCAATTAGCTCATTAGCATAGGGACCTGCACTCTGAATGATAACTTTTTAATCTCCTGAATTCTTTGAAAGGATCAATTTGAAAATTACCTCTTGTGTGAGTGAAGGTTTTTAGTCAAATTTCTATTGTCGGCAAGGTCATGTTAAAAATGTAAATATATAATGTATTCTTGGTCTAGCAAAAACAGTGCCATAAATTTTGACTGCATGTAGTTGAGAATCCATCTAGTTAGTCATAAAACATCAACTAGTTGTATCCATTCAACTTAGGGTTTCTTAGGATACTTGCAAATGTTAACCTGTATGAATAATGATACATTGTTTGTTAGCATTAATCGGCATTGAGGCTGATCAATAACTATTTGATGCAAGACTAAATGACCTTCGTGATTAATTCAGTATTGTTAGAATGTCTCTTATCATTTTGAACATAATTTGCCACAATTTTTGCTGCCCACATTACAGTCATTGTAGATGTTTGTGCATAAACTTGATTAGAATGCATGCCATTATCACACAGTACTTGCCAACTCTTAGTATATTATGTATATTCCATTTCCGTGATAATTGCATTTTGGGGAGGGGATTTTTACGTATTGGGGAAATGGAAAAGTTTGCTTCTACATAATATCCATTCTTTGTTAAAACAAAATTTTACGCTTGCCTCGCCTCTCAAGTTGGCTTCACCGTGATCTGTATGACACAAATTATTCTTTTTAAAAACCTCCATTGAAACTTGCCTCACCTCCTTTAAAATTGGCTTCACCATCATTTGTAGTACAGTTTATTCTTTTTAAAAACCTCCATTGAAACTTGCCTCACTTCCTTTAAAATTGGCTTCACCATCATTTGTAGTACAGTTTATTCTTTTTTAAAAACCTCCATTGAAACTTGCCTCACCTCCTTTTAAATTGGCTTCACCATATACAGTAATAAAAGCCGCCATTGAAAATTGCCTCACTTCCTTTTAAATTGGCTTCACCATAATTGTAGTATATACAGTTTATTCTTTTTAAAAACCTCCATTGAAATTTGCTCCACCTCCTGTAAAATTGGTTTCACCATCATTTGTAGTGCAGATTATATATATATTTTTTTAAAAAACCTCCATTAAACTTGGCTCATCTCCTCTTAAATTGGCTTCATCATCATTTGTAGTAAAGTTTATTCTTTTTAAAATCCTCCATGAAAACTTGCCTCACCTCCTTTTAAACTGGCTTCACCATAATTTGGAGTATAAAAACCTCCATTGAAACTTGCCTCACCTCCTTTTAAATTGGCTGAACCATAATTTGTAGTTCTTTTTAAAGACCTCCATTGAAACTTGCCTCACCTCCTTTAAAATTGACTTCACCATAATTTGTAGTTCTTTTAAAAAACCTCCATTGAAACTTGCCTCACCTCCTTTTAAATTGGCTTCACTATGTAGTTCTTTTGAAAACCTCCTTTGAAACTTGCCTTTTCTCCTATAAAATTGGTTTCACCATAATGCCAGTGCACTTTATTCTTTTCAAAAGCCTCCATTGAAACTTGCCTCACCTCCTGTAAAATTGGTTTCACCATCATTTGTAGTGCAGATTATATATATATATTTTTTAAAAAACCTCCATTAAACTTGGCTCATCTCCTCTTAAATTGGCTTCATCATCATTTGTAGTACAGTTTATTCTTTTTAAAATCCTCCATGGAAACTTGCCTCACCTCCTTTTAAACTGGCTTCACCATAATTTGGAGTATAAAAACCTCAATTGAAACTTGCCTCACCTCCTTTTAAATTGGCTTAACCATAATTTGTAGTTCTTTTTAAAAACCTCCATTGAAACTTGCCTCACCTCCTTTAAAATTGACTTCACCATAATTTGTAGTTCTTTTAAAAAACCTCCATTGAAACTTGCCTCACCTCCTTTTAAATTGACTTCACCTTAATTTGGAGCAGTTTATTCTGTTTAAAAACCTCCATTGAAACTTGCCTCACCTCCTGTAAAATTGGTTTCACCATCATTTGTAGAACACATTACATTAAAATAAAAAACCTCCATTGAAACTTGCCTAACCTCCTGTAAAATTGGTTTCACCATCATTTGTAGTGCAGATTATATATATATATTTTTTAAAAACCTCCATTGAAACTTGCCTCACCTTCTGTAAAATTGGTTTCACCATCATTTGTAGTGCAGTTATAAAAACCTCCATTGAAACTTGCCTCACCTCCTTTTGAATTTGCTTCACCATAATTTGGAGTATAAAAACCTCCATTGAAACTTGCCTCACCAACTTTTAAATTGGCTTAACCATAATTAGGTGGTCTGTCATGAATATGACAGATCACCTATTATATTTGTCAGATTTTACTTTATTCATTTTTATTGCCAAATTTTGTCGCCAGGTTATCTCAAAATCGGGCCTGTCAAATTTCTTGATTTTCATGTCATGTATGGATATTATTGTGGAATCGCGAAACGAAACTTTTCAAGGTCATCAAATCCTGATGACGTCATCTAGGCGCCATTTTGTAAAATTAAATTATTGATCATATCATCGCAACTAATCATCATAAATCATTCATATTTGCATCATATCAAGTTCAGATGACAGGTCATCAGGACATGTCAACAGAGGTCATGCAAAGGTCACGACGCGCACGTACGCGCGCGTCAAAATTTTAAAATTCCCCAAATCAATCGTGGTCAAAATTGGGTACGTTTCAGGCCATTTTGAGCATGTCAAAAATTTGCGCGCGCACAGGTATGCGTGCGCGTTTTTGCTCCTACCATCGGTATGCATCTTCGAGTCGTCATTTATTTTATGTCTGTTCACTGTCCATGATCTTCTGATTAATTTGATACCTCATTCAGCCTCTTACGACCAATAATACGCAAATGCGCGTCAATTCAAATGTGCATTACACGCGCGTGCAAACTCGCAAAACAAGTCAAAAGTGGGCAAAAATATGCCTAAATAAAATTCACTGTAGCTCTTCAAGGAGTCCTTTGACCCCCAATTTTTTTTTCCTATTCGAATAGAGTATGAATTGGAGATATGATTTTATGCCACATTTGACCCTTAAAAACATCGTGACGTCATCAACATGGCGTCGGAACTAAAAATTAGTGTTTTCTGTTTCATGATGTCACAACACTCATGTAAATTGATTCTAATTACGTAAATATTGGTCTTTTCTCGCCAAATTTTAAATATGTTTTACCTTAGAATGTACCCTTTAGACAATATGTCCATTGTTTCATTTTAAAGCTTGTACTATTCTCAAAACTGGAATTTGTACTAGGTTTGTCATCATGACATTTTTGTACTTGCAACAATTTACATTGACAATATGTTTCCTGTTTTGCGCTCCCTGTCTGTCCGGAAGATCGTGGTCGACTGGATAACGCACCTGCCTGGTAACGCTAGGGTCGGTGGTAGAAACCTGGCTTGACTCTCTTTTTTTTTTTTTTTTTTTTCTTTATTATTAGGTGGTCTGTCATGAATATGACAGATCACCTATTATATTCGTCAGATTTTACTTTATTTATTTTTATTGCCAAATTTTGTCGCCAGGTTATCTCAAAATCGGGCCTGTCAAATTTCTTGATTTTCATGTCATGTATGGATATTATTGTGGAATCGCGAAACGAAACTTTTCAAGGTCATCAAATCCTGATGACGTCATCTAGGCGCCATTTTGTAAAATTAAATTATTGATCATATCATCGCAACTAATCATCATAAATCATTCATATTTGCATCATATCAAGTTCAGATGATAGGTCATCAGGACATGTCAACAGAGGTCATGCAAAGGTCACGACGCGCACGTACGCGCGCGTCAAAATTTTAAAATTCCCCAAATCAATCGTGGTCAAAATTGGGTACGTTTCAGGCCATTTTGAGCATGTCAAAAATTTGCGCGCGCACAGGTATGCGTGCGCGTTTTTGCTCCTACCATCGGTATGCATCTTCGAGTCGTCATTTATTTTATGTCTGTTCACTGTCCATGATCTTCTGATTAATTTGATACCTCATTCAGCCTCTTACGACCAATAATACGCAAATGCGCGTCAATTCAAATGTGCATTACACGCGCGTGCAAACTCGCAAAACAAGTCAAAAGTGGGCAAAAATATGCCTAAATAAAATTCACTGTAGCTCTTCAAGGAGTCCGTTGACCCCCATTTTTTTTTTCCTATTCGAATAGAGTATGAATTGGAGATATGATTTTATGCCACATTTGACCCTTAAAAACATCGTGACGTCATCAACATGGCGTCGGAACTAAAAATTAGTGTTTTCTGTTTCATGATGTCACAACACTCATGTAAATTGATTCTAATTACGTAAATATTGGTCTTTTCTCGCCAAATTTTAAATATGTTTTACCTTAGAATGTACCCTTTAGACAATATGTCCATTGTTTCATTTTAAAGCTTGTACTATTCTCAAAACTGGAATTTGTACTAGGTTTGTCATCATGACATTTTTGTACTTGCAACAATTTACATTGACAATATGTTTCCTGTTTTGCGCTCCCTGTCTGTCCGGAAGATCGTGGTCGACTGGATAACGCACCTGCCTGGTAACGCTAGGGTCGGTGGTTCAAACCTGGCTTGACTCTCTTTTTTTTTTTTTTTCTTTATTATTAGTTGGTCTGTCATGAATATGACAGATCACCTATTATATTCGTCAGATTTTACTTTATTTATTTTTATTGCCAAATTTTGTCGCCAGGTTATCTCAAAATCGGGCCTGTCAAATTTCTTGATTTTCACGTCATGTATGGATATTATTGTGGAATCGCGAAACGAAACTTTTCAAGGTCATCAAATCCTGATGACGTCATCTAGGCGCCATTTTGTAAAATTAAATTATTGATCATATCATCGCAACTAATCATCATAAATCATTCATATTTGCATCATATCAAGCTCAGATGATAGGTCATCAGGACATGTCAACAGAGGTCATGCAAAGGTCACGACGCGCACGTACGCGCGCGTCAAAATTTTAAAATTCCCCAAATCAATCGTGGTCAAATTTGGGTACGTTTCAGGCCATTTTGAGCATGTCAAAAATTTGCGCGCGCACAGGTATGCGTGCGCGTTTTTGCTCCTACCATCGGTATGCATCTTCGAGTCGTCATTTATTTTATGTCTGTTCACTGTCCATGATCTTCTGATTAATTTGATACCTCATTCAGCCTCTTACGACCAATAATACGCAAATGCGCGTCAATTCAAATTTGCATTACACGCGCGTGCAAACTCGCAAAACAAGTCAAAAGTGGGCAAAAATATGCCTAAATAAAATTCACTGTAGCTCTTCAAGGAGTCCGTTGACCCCCAATTTTTTCTCACTCTTGGATAGAGTAAATATCTCATTTGGAAATTGTGTAAATACCACAAAATTATGTTAGAAATAAAAATTACACATTTTCGCAATATACGTCAACGTATTTTTGCATATTAGACCGTATCTTTTTAATTAGTGGTTAGTTTTTTCTCAAATTTTGATATGATGTAGTTGAAAAAATTCTCTACAAATAACGTGGAATAATTTTCACTTTTGACCACAGCATCAATGTGTTGTGAGCTGTTTAAATTTTCGACAAATTTTTCTTGGCCTAATTTTTGCGAATTTTTTAAAGAAAATGTTTTATTAATCAATTTTACGGTCTTCCTGTAAATTTTAAGCCCACTGGTTTTGCGGTTTTTCATGTAAGACATTTTTCGTAGTTTTTCCGGAACTTTTTAAGAGCTAATTTTAACATTGTAAAACATCATTTATGCATTTTCTTAGTAAACGCTACAATATCGAGAAGCTATTGTGTTGAAAAATTTCATTCCGGACATTTTGTGGAAATTTCCAGATTTTTTTTTTTGGTTATTTTCACTAAATATAACATAACAGATTTTCAGATACCTTCTGTGAAATAAAAAAATGCAATTTACTTAAATAAATATTTTCTTGAAATTTTGCGGGAAAATTGCCTATATTTGAAAATTCACCTAACTTTTTTTTGTAAAGTCATCAAGAAAGAATTTTCAAGTTAATGCTAAAGTCATATACAATTAATAAATCGATATTGAAAATTCTTGACGGAAAATATAATGTGAAATGTTTAGGAATTTCAGAAATTTTGCAAACATTCCCCCCAAAAAAAAAAAAAATCTACTTAATTCTTTCATCAGATACATCACTAGTGAGTTTTGAAGTGAATGCTGTGAAATTGTAGCATTGCAAAATTTCTCATTAAAAATAATTCAAATTTACCAGACGTTTTGAACATTGTGAAAATTCTTGTTTGAAAGCTTAAAAGAAAAATTGTTGACAGAATAAACAATTTTTAAAAAGATTTTCCATACAAAACATGAAACTGTAGATTAAAAATTTGCTGCTCTGAAATAGAAGGCTCCTTTCATAGCGCAATTTTGAAAAGCCAATTTCGGTAAATCGTATCAAATTTTTGAGGAGTTTTAAGGCATTTTACGTGCTCCAAACTTCATGTCGTATTTACCGTATTGCATTATCATTGTAATCATGACGGTTGTTATCACCACATTAATAATCACATTTAGCAATGGTAAAAATTTATTCCTAGAATGTCTATGATCAAGATTATGAATCATATCTAAAAAATCATTTCATACAACATCAGCCGACACTGAATGAAAAATCATGACAGACCACCTAATTCGTCCTAATGACGAATTAAAATCTAGTTTGTAGTTCTTTTTAAAAACCTCCATTGAAACTTGCCTCACCTCCTTTAAAATTGACTTCACCATAATTTGTAGTTCTTTTTAAAAACCTCCATTGAAACTTTCCTCACCTCCTTTAAAATTGGTTTCACCATAATACCAGTACAGTTTATTCTTTTTAAAAACCTCCATTGAAACTTGCCTCACCTCCTTTTAAATTGGCTTCACTATCATTTGTAGTACAGTTTATTCTTTTTTAAAAACCTCCGTTGAAACTTGCCTCACCTTCTTTTAAATTGGCTTCACCATATACAGTAATAAAAGCCGCCATTGAAAATTGCCTAACTTTTAAATTGGCTTCACCATAATTTGAAGTACAGTTTATTCTTTTTAAAAACCTCCATTGAAACTTGCCTCACCTCCTTTTAAATTTGCTTCACCATCGTTTGTAGTACAGTTTATTCTTTTTAAAAACCTCCATTGATTAAACTTGCCTCACCTCCTTTTAAAGTGGCTTCACCATCATTTGTAGTACAGTTTCTTTTTAAAAACCTCCATTGAAACTTGCCTCACCTCCTTTTAAATTGGCTTCACTATCATTTGTAGTACAGTTTTATTCTTTTTTAAAAACCTCCGTTGAAACTTGCCTCACCTCCTTTTAAATTGGCTTCACCATATACAGTAATAAAATCCGCCATTGAAAATTGCCTCACTTTTAAATTGGCTTCACCATAATTTGTAGTTCTTTTTAAAAACCTCCATTGAAACTTGCCTCACCTCCTTTTAAATTTGCTTCACCATCGTTTGTAGTACAGTTTATTCTTTTTAAAAACCTCCATTGATTAAACTTGCCTCACCTCCTTTTAAAGTGGCTTCACCATCATTTGTAGTACAGTTTCTTTTTAAAAACCTCCATTGAAACTTGCCTCACCTCCTTTTAAATTGGCTTCACTATCATTTGTAGTACAGTTTATTCTTTTTTAAAAACCTCCGTTGAAACTTGCCTCACCTCCTTTTAAATTGGCTTCACCATATACAGTAATAAAAGCCGCCATTGAAAATTGCCTCACTTTTAAATTGGCTTCACCATAATGTGTAGTACAGTTTGTTCTTTTTAAAAACCTCCATTGAAACTTGCCTCACCTCCTTTTAAATTTGCTTCACCATCATTTGTAGTACAGTTTATTCTTTTTAAAAACCTCCATTGAAACTTGCCTCACCTCCTTTTAAACTGGCTTCACCATTATGTGTAGTACAGTTTCTTTTAAAAACCTCCATTGAAACTTGCCTCACCTCCTTTTAAATTTGCTTCACCATCATTTGTAGTACAGTTTATTCTTTTTAAAAACCTCCATTGATTAAACTTGCCTCACCTCCTTTTAAAGTGGCTTCACCATCATTTCTAGTACAGTTATAAAAGCCTCCATTGAAACTTGCCTCACTTCCTTTTAAATTGGCTTCACCATAATTGTAGTATATACAGTTTATTCTTTTTAAAAACCTCCATTGAAACTTGCCTCACCTCCTGTAAAATTGGTTTCACCATCATTTGTAGTGCAGATTATATATATATTTTTAAAAAACCTACATTAAACTTGGCTCATCTCCTCTTAAATTGGCTTCATCATCATTTGTAGTACAGTTTATTCTTTTTAAAATCCTCCATGGAAACTTGCCTCACCTCCTTTTAAATTGGTTTCACCATCATTTGTAGTGCAGATTATATATATTTTTTTAAAAAACCTCCATTGAAACTTGGCTCATCTCCTCTTAAATTGGCTTCATCATCATTTGTAGTACAGTTTATTCTTTTTAAAATCCTTCATGGAAACTTGCCTCACCTCCTCTTAAACTGGCTTCACCATAATTTGGAGTACAGTTATAAAAACCTCCATTGAAACTTGCCTCACCTCCTTTTGAATTTGCTTCACCATAATTTGGAGTATAAAAACCTCCATTGAAACTTGCCTCACCTCCTTTTAAATTGGCTTCACCATAATTGTAGTATATACAGTTTATTCTTTTTAAAAACCTCCATTGAAACTTGCCTCACCTCCTGTAAAATTGGTTTCACCATCATTTGTAGTGCAGATTATATATATATTTTTTTAAAAACCTCCATTAAACTTGGCTCATCTCCTCTTAAATTTGCTTCATCATCATTTGTAGTACAGTTTATTCTTTTTAAAAACCTCTATTGAAACTTGCCTCACCTCCTTTTAAACTGGCTTCACCATCATTTGGAGTATAAAAACCTCCATTGAAACTTGCCTCACCTCCTTTTAAATTGGCTTAACCATAATTTGTAGTTCTTTTTAAAAACCTCCATTGAAACTTGCCTCACCTCCTTTTAAACTGGCTTCACCATCATTTGGAGTATAAAAACCTCCATTGAAACTTGCCTCACCTCCTTTTAAATTGGCTTAACCATAATTTGTAGTTCTTTTTAAAAACCTCCATTGAAACTTGCCTCACCTCCTTTAAAATTGACTTCACCATAATTTGTAGTTCTTTTAAAAAACCTCCATTTAAACTTGCCTCACCTCCTTTTAAATTGACTTCACCATAATTTGGAGCAGTTTATTCTGTTTAAAAACCTCCATTGAAACTTGCCTCACCTCCTGTAAAATTCGTTTCACCATCATTTGTAGAACACATTACATTAAAAAAAAAAAACCTCCATTGAAACTTGCCTAACCTCCTGTAAAATTGGTTTCACCATCATTTGTAGTGCAGATTATATATATTTTTTTTTTAAAACCTCCATTGAAACTTGGCTCATCTCCTCTTAAATTGGCTTCATCATCATTTGTAGTACAGTTTATTCTTTTTAAAATCCTCCATGGAAACTTGCCTCACCTCCTCTTAAACTGGCTTCACCATAATTTGGAGTACAGTTATAAAAACCTCCATTGAAACTTGCCTCACCTCCTTTTGAATTTGCTTCACCATAATTTGGAGTATAAAAACCTCCATTG
Source organism: Lytechinus variegatus (assembly GCF_018143015.1). NCBI lineage: Eukaryota > Metazoa > Echinodermata > Echinoidea > Temnopleuroida > Toxopneustidae > Lytechinus > Lytechinus variegatus. The sequence continues at coordinate 18,004,327 of NC_054748.1, read as the reverse complement.
AAACTTGCCTCACCTCCTTTTAAATTGGCTTAACCATAATTTGTAGTTCTTTTTAAAAACCTCCATTGAAACTTGCCTCACCTCCTTTAAAATTGACTTCACCATAATTTGTAGTTCTTTTTAAAAACCTCCATTGAAACTTGCCTCACCTCCTTTTAAATTGGCTTCACTATGTAGTTCTTTTGAAAACCTCCTTTGAAACTTGCCTTTTCTCCTATAAAATTGGTTTCACCATAATGCCAGTGCACTTTATTCTTTTCAAAAGCCTCCATTGAAACTTGCCTCACCTACTTTTAAATTGACTTCACCATAATTTGGAGCAGTTTATTCTGTTTAAAAACCTCCATTGAAACTTGCCTCACCTCCTGTAAAATTGGTTTCACCATCATTTGTAGGACAGATTACATTAAAAAAAAAAAAACCTCCATTGAACTTGGCTCATCTCCTATTGAATTGGTTTTACCATCATTTGTAGTACAGTTTATTCTTTTTAAAATCCTCCATGGAAACTTGCCTCACCTCCTTTTAAACTGGCTTCACCATAATTTGGAGTACAGTTATAAAAACCTCCATTAAAACTTGCCTCACCTCCTTTTGAATTTGCTTCACCATCATTTGGAGTATAAAAACCTCCATTGAAACTTGCCTCACCTCCTTTTAAATTGGCTTAACCATGATTTGTAGTTCTTTTTTTAAAACCTCCATTGAAACTTGCCTCACCTCCTTTAAAATTGACTTCAGCATAATTTGTAGTTCTTTTTAAAACCTCCATTGAAACTTGCCTCACCTCCTTTTAAATTGGCTTCACTATGTAGTTTTTTTTTAAAACCTCCATTGAAACTTGCCTTTTCTCCTTTAAAATTGGTTTCACCATAATACCAGTGCAGTTTATTCTTTTCAAAAGCCTCCATTGAAACTTGCCTCACCTCCTTTTAAATTGACTTCACCATAATTTGGAGCAGTTTATTTTGTTTAAAAACCTCCATTGAAACTTGCCTCACCTCCTTTCAAATTGGCTTCACCATAATGTAGAGTACTTATAAAAACCTCCATTGAAACTTGCCTCACCTCCTTTCAAATTGGCTTCACCATAATGTAGAGTACTTATAAAAACCTCCATTGAAACTTGCCTCACCTCCTTTTAAATTGGCTTCACCATAATTGTAGTATATACAGTTTATTCTTTTTAAAAACCTCCATTAAACTTGGCTCATCTCCTCTTAAATTTGCTTCATCATCATTTGTAGTACAGTTTATTCTTTTTAAAAACCTCTATTGAAACTTGCCTCACCTCCTTTTAAACTGGCTTCACCATCATTTGGAGTATAAAAACCTCCATTGAAACTTGCCTCACCTCCTTTTAAATTGGCTTAACCATAATTTGTAGTTCTTTTTAAAAACCTCCATTGAAACTTGCCTCACCTCCTTTAAAATTGACTTCACCATAATTTGTAGTTCTTTTAAAAAACCTCCATTTAAACTTGCCTCACCTCCTTTTAAATTGACTTCACCATAATTTGGAGCAGTTTATTCTGTTTAAAAACCTCCATTGAAACTTGCCTCACCTCCTGTAAAATTCGTTTCACCATCATTTGTAGAACACATTACATTAAAAAAAAAAAACCTCCATTGAAACTTGCCTAACCTCCTGTAAAATTGGTTTCACCATCATTTGTAGTGCAGATTATATATATTTTTTTTTAAAAACCTCCATTGAAACTTGGCTCATCTCCTCTTAAATTGGCTTCATCATCATTTGTAGTACAGTTTATTCTTTTTAAAATCCTCCATGGAAACTTGCCTCACCTCCTCTTAAACTGGCTTCACCATAATTTGGAGTACAGTTATAAAAACCTCCATTGAAACTTGCCTCACCTCCTTTTGAATTTGCTTCACCATAATTTGGAGTATAAAAACCTCCATTGAAACTTGCCTCACCTCCTTTTAAATTGGCTTAACCATAATTTGTAGTTCTTTTTAAAAACCTCCATTGAAACTTGCCTCACCTCCTGTAAAATTGGTTTCACCATCATTTGTAGGACAGATTACATTAAAAAAAAAAAAACCTCCATTGAACTTGGCTCATCTCCTATTGAATTGGTTTTACCATCATTTGTAGTACAGTTTATTCTTTTTAAAATCCTCCATGGAAACTTGCCTCACCTCCTTTTAAACTGGCTTCACCATAATTTGGAGTACAGTTATAAAAACCTCCATTAAAACTTGCCTCACCTCCTTTTGAATTTGCTTCACCATCATTTGGAGTATAAAAACCTCCATTGAAACTTGCCTCACCTCCTTTTAAATTGGCTTAACCATGATTTGTAGTTCTTTTTTTAAAACCTCCATTGAAACTTGCCTCACCTCCTTTAAAATTGACTTCAGCATAATTTGTAGTTCTTTTTAAAACCTCCATTGAAACTTGCCTCACCTCCTTTTAAATTGGCTTCACTATGTAGTTTTTTTTTAAAACCTCCATTGAAACTTGCCTTTTCTCCTTTAAAATTGGTTTCACCATAATACCAGTGCAGTTTATTCTTTTCAAAAGCCTCCATTGAAACTTACCTCACCTCCTTTTAAATTGACTTCACCATAATTTGGAGCAGTTTATTTTGTTTAAAAACCTCCATTGAAACTTGCCTCACCTCCTTTCAAATTGGCTTCACCATAATGTAGAGTACTTATAAAAACCTCCATTGAAACTTGCCTCACCTCCTTTCAAATTGGCTTCACCATAATGTAGAGTACTTATAAAAACCTCCATTGAAACTTGCCTCACCTCCTTTTAAATTGGCTTCACCATAATTGTAGTATATACAGTTTATTCTTTTTAAAAACCTCCATTAAACTTGGCTCATCTCCTCTTAAATTTGCTTCATCATCATTTGTAGTACAGTTTATTCTTTTTAAAAACCTCTATTGAAACTTGCCTCACCTCCTTTTAAACTGGCTTCACCATCATTTGGAGTATAAAAACCTCCATTGAAACTTGCCTCACCTCCTTTTAAATTGGCTTAACCATAATTTGTAGTTCTTTTTAAAAACCTCCATTGAAACTTGCCTCACCTCCTTTAAAATTGACTTCACCATAATTTGTAGTTCTTTTAAAAAACCTCCATTTAAACTTGCCTCACCTCCTTTTAAATTGACTTCACCATAATTTGGAGCAGTTTATTCTGTTTAAAAACCTCCATTGAAACTTGCCTCACCTCCTGTAAAATTCGTTTCACCATCATTTGTAGAACACATTACATTAAAAAAAAAAAACCTCCATTGAAACTTGCCTAACCTCCTGTAAAATTGGTTTCATCATCATTTGTAGTGCAGATTATATATATTTTTTTTTAAAAACCTCCATTGAAACTTGGCTCATCTCCTCTTAAATTGGCTTCATCATCATTTGTAGTACAGTTTATTCTTTTTAAAATCCTCCATGGAAACTTGCCTCACCTCCTCTTAAACTGGCTTCACCATAATTTGGAGTACAGTTATAAAAACCTCCATTGAAACTTGCCTCACCTCCTTTTGAATTTGCTTCACCATAATTTGGAGTATAAAAACCTCCATTGAAACTTGCCTCACCTCCTTTTAAATTGGCTTAACCATAATTTGTAGTTCTTTTTAAAAACCTCCATTGAAACTTGCCTCACCTCCTTTAAAATTGACTTCACCATAATTTGTAGTTCTTTTTAAAAACCTCCATTGAAACTTGCCTCACCTCCTTTTAAATTGGCTTCACTATGTAGTTCTTTTGAAAACCTCCTTTGAAACTTGCCTTTTCTCCTATAAAATTGGTTTCACCATAATGCCAGTGCACTTTATTCTTTTCAAAAGCCTCCATTGAAACTTGCCTCACCTACTTTTAAATTGACTTCACCATAATTTGGAGCAGTTTATTCTGTTTAAAAACCTCCATTGAAACTTGCCTCACCTCCTGTAAAATTGGTTTCACCATCATTTGTAGGACAGATTACATTAAAAAAAAAAAAACCTCCATTGAACTTGGCTCATCTCCTATTGAATTGGTTTTACCATCATTTGTAGTACAGTTTATTCTTTTTAAAATCCTCCATGGAAACTTGCCTCACCTCCTTTTAAACTGGCTTCACCATAATTTGGAGTACAGTTATAAAAACCTCCATTAAAACTTGCCTCACCTCCTTTTGAATTTGCTTCACCATCATTTGGAGTATAAAAACCTCCATTGAAACTTGCCTCACCTCCTTTTAAATTGGCTTAACCATGATTTGTAGTTCTTTTTTTAAAACCTCCATTGAAACTTGCCTCACCTCCTTTAAAATTGACTTCAGCATAATTTGTAGTTCTTTTTAAAACCTCCATTGAAACTTGCCTCACCTCCTTTTAAATTGGCTTCACTATGTAGTTCTTTTTTAAAACCTCCATTGAAACTTGCCTTTTCTCCTTTAAAATTGGTTTCACCATAATACCAGTGCAGTTTATTCTTTTCAAAAGCCTCCATTGAAACTTGCCTCACCTCCTTTTAAATTGACTTCACCATAATTTGGAGCAGTTTATTTTGTTTAAAAACCTCCATTGAAACTTGCCTCACCTCCTTTCAAATTGGCTTCACCATAATGTAGAGTACTTATAAAAACCTCCATTGAACTTGCCTCACCTCCTTTTAAATTGGCTTCACCATCATTTGGAGTATAAAAACCTCCATTCAAACTTGCCTCACCTCCTTTTTAATTGGCTGCACCATGTATTTTAAAAATTTCCACTGAAACTTGCCTCACCTCCTTTAAAATTGGTTTCACCATAATACCAGTACAGTTTATTCGTTTTAAAGGCCTCCATTAAAACTTGCCTCACCTCCTTTCAAATTGGCTTCACCATAATTTTCAGGTATATTCCATTCTTAAAAAAACATTGTTCACTTCCCTCACCTAGCTAGATCAATTGGCTATACATGTATATAATACCTGTTTTATTCTACACTATTCTTCCCTTAAAAAGAAAACCTGATTGTACTCCTGCCTCCCCTGATCTGACATTTGCATCTATAGTATACGTCCACTCTATATAGAGTAATTATCTCTTTATATCGGAAACTTCGTTTTACCGAATTGCCATGCACTCTCTCCGATGCGGACAGCATGGAATAGTACCAGCCAATGGTACACACACACACACACGTTATTGACAACTTCTCTCTGGAGCCAAAGTTCCTCTCATATAACTCTCTGCATGTATGCACTTCCGTGTGCATGTGTGTGTTGAACACACACGACCACGATCTAATGAATATTCATCGGCGAGAGTGACGTCATTATACGAGTGTCCTTTCAAACTTAAATATTAAGTGCCTACCACTCTTTGTACGGATGTTGCTCTTCTTTCTTTGCCTTTCTCTCTTTCAGTCATTTCAGATCACTTTTTTCCCTATCTTATCACTTCTTGATCACATAAATCCTCTCTCTCTCTCTCTTTACTTTACGGGTCAATATAACCCCAGAAAATATATCTTAGGCCACTGACATTATTGGAATTGTAACTAAAAAAATGCTGAATGTATTACAAATGGTGCTTGGTACACTGGAAATTTAAAGTACCGAAGAACTTGTTGAAACGTTATCCCCTCTTGTTAGAATTATTTTCTATTATATAATATCTCATAGATCGTTGTTCGACAACCTTTTCGTTTTCGGGAAGTAATCCCCATATTATGCGCTGATATCTTATTCCTCAGCTTTTTTTTGTATATGTATTTAAAGGATTTTTTTTTCATAGAAAAAAAATAATATACAAGAAATAATAATAATAAAAAAGAAGTAATAAAATAATACTAAATAAAATTGTTACCCTTCTTCTCATACAGTGGGTGGCAAAATAATCAATCATGACTTATTGCCAAATAAAAACATAGAATGGAATGGTTATCCCCTCTTGATAGAATGTTTTTCTATTAAATACTATATCATAGATCGTCGATCAACAACTTTATCGTTTTTGGGAAGTTAATCCCTTATTGTTTATTGATATCTTATTTCTCAGTTTTTTCATAAACTCTAAAAAATGAAGTGCTAATTCAGCTCTTAAAGAGCGTGTATAGTGACTGCACTTCGGAGTGCTGATTTGTCTAGTTCAAATTTGAACGAGAAAAATTAGCACTCCGAAGTGCAGTCACTATACACGCTCTTTAAGAGCTGAATTAGCGCTTCATTTATAGAGTGTATGTATTTAAATAATTTGTTATTTGTGTTTTTTCATAGAAAGAAAGAAGGAATATACAAGAAATTATTTTTAAAAAATGGTTGCAGGGCCATTGTCTGTTGTTTTTGTTGTGTTTTTAATGATTTATATAACTGGGACTGACAGAAAGACTACGCTATATTTCCATGCTATTCAACATATATAGGATCGTGGGTCTTTGTTTTTTATAATTATTATAATTTTTTAAATAACCGGGTCTGGAATAAAGACTTTGCACTCATATTATAATTTTTAAATTAACCGGGTCTGGAAAAAAGATTTCGCATTTTTGTGCTATATAAACGCATTACTTCAGGGTTTCAGCTTTTAATTACCAGGTCTGGAGAAAAGACTATGCTTGATTTTCAATTTACTATTAGCGTCTGGAGAAAAGACTACGCTCGATTCTCATTTTTTCTTCCACTTGAATATCATAATTAAATCTTAGTTTGGACTAAAATTATTATTTTTGAAATAACCGGGTCTGGAAAAAAGGAGTTTGGAATTATATCATAATTCTTTAAACAACCGGGTCTGGAAAAAGATTTTGGATATACATTATGATTTTTTAAATGACCGGGTCTGGAAAAAAGACTTTGGATTTATATTATAATTAGTTAATTAACCGGGTCAGGAAAATAGACTTGGCACATTTGTGCTATATAAACGCATTACTGTAGGATTTAGTTTAGAACGGATGCGCCAAAAATCAATTCAAATTTATAACATTTGTGGGTTAAGTCATTATTACATTTGTGGGCAATCAAAAATTATTACATTTGTGGGTAAAGTGCATTATTACATTTGTGGGTGAAATTAATACATTTGTGGGTAGAGTGTTATTACATTTGTGGGTGTAACAGCCCCCCCCCCCCCCCCCCCGGCTGGTGAATGGCCTGGGCTTCAAAATTCCTTTTGACTTTTGAATTAGTTGCATCCCAAAAGAAAAAAAAAGGAACTAATAGACAGCGTTCCTTTCATTTTCATCTCATTTTTATGACTTTTTTATTGGTTAGGACTGGCAGAGGCAACTTAGCAGAGTTAATAGTTAAACTGCCGGACCTAAACCTACCTTCAATAAAAAAGAAATACTTAATTAAGAGAGGAATTAAATTCAACTTATAATGTGAGACTATAGAAGGGGTAACATTTGTTAAAATCACAGTTAGATGTCTCAATTTACCTCACACATTATCACCTCTGCCACTTCTACCTCTGCAATTTTTATCCATATCATGGGCATGGTTGCTCACTGGAAGAGCACCCGCCTCATGAACGGGAGGTCGTGGGTTTGATTCCTGGCCGACTCATACAAAAGACTTATACAAATGGGATCTTCTGCCTTCCTGGTAGGCGTTCATCAATCACATAATAACATACTATGCTATGTAGGGCCCGCTGGTAGGGCAGTTTCCTAGCTGAAAAGGCTACCCTGGGTAAATAAAACGTTATTAATATCATTATTATCATTATTGTTAGTATGTTACCTCTGCAACTTTTTCCTCTGTCAGTTTTAACCCTGCCATCATCACCTATGCCATAATTAGCTCCGCCATTTTCACCATTGTCAGTTTAAATCTGCTATTTTTTACGACTGCGACCTTTACTTCTGCCATTACCATGTCTAACAGTTCTACTTTTGCCATTCTTTACCTGAGACCTTAAAAGAAATTATATAGTAATATATTTTATCTTGGAATATGAACAGAGGTGTACTTACGGATTGATTCCCAAAACGCAGATGCTCTTATGCAGGATGACTTTCAGACCCAAGAAAGTAGTTAGAAACACATTAGCATTATTGATCTGAATAGAGATGCTGCTTGGAGTTCTCCAAACCCTGTTACCTGTTCCTCGGGCAAAGATGATAAGGGTTGATGGTCAGTAAAGGAATTCCTAGAAGTCCTCATAGAAAAGCAAATGGTAACCCTGCCAACAAATACCGAAATGGATATTAATTTGACATCAATAGTTTAAAATTTGAATTCAGATGAGCAAACTTCTTTGCAGATATGGACCAACTAATAATTTTTTTTAAAGAAACTGACAGATATTGTTTAATATTCGGGGTAACACTTATTCTTCTTAATAATCAGACAGTTGAAGAGGTCAGTGTGTACTTTATGTAAATAATAATCCATCGAATGAAAGTAGCTGATAGTTGAGAATTTTGGGTCCTTTTTATGTTTAAGCAAAATATTTCCCCCAAATTTATTCAGGTGTACAACTGCAATTTAAAGGGATGGTCAAGGCAGGAGATATCAATATTTCAATCAATAATGTAAAATTCACAGAGCAAAATTAAATCTCTATGAAGCGATATATATTTCAAAATCAAATTTAGTAACGATTAGAAATAAAATTGTTGATAATTCGCATAATGATAAAAATTCTCATTTCCCAAGGTTCGGTCTTCTAAAAAGCACCTAAATAGTGACACTGATGTTAAAAAATATGACACACGATTGAGGTAAATTAGAAAATATTTATCCTTCTACATTGAAGCCATTTGGTACAAGTGTCTGAAGTTTCAGAATTCAATATGATTCTCGTTTGAGAATGATTGATTCTTGGTGCTTTCTGATAAGTTCAATTCCTACAATTTAAATGTAATCTGTGGAATGATTATTAAAAGTGTGCAGCAATTGGGATTTCCTTGCGTCTATTCGTGTGATATTTCTTTATATCTAATCGTGTGTTGCACATTCTTGTGTACAGTGTATTAGTAGTCTTCCCGACAATGCTATTCATGTACGCGTGAATTCCAGAGCAGAATGTTGATTTAAATATAAATTCTGAATTAGGGCATCAACTAATTCTTATCAATCATTTAATCTACAATTTATCAATAAGTTAACTCATTCAATATGATCAATCAAACATTAATTTTCTAAAGTCATTTCATAAATCATCATAATCAGTCAATTTCTTAGTAACCGTTCAATGAAAAAAAACACCTTAACCATCAGCCATGGGTGACTTGTGAGATAAGTTTTGAATAGGCTACAATCCAGAAAGGGAGAGAGAAGGAGCCGGGGAAGTGGATGGGGGGGGGGGGGGTACATATGAATTTTAATTTGTAAAAGGACACAAAGAAGAGAAATGCCCTTTTAACCAACTCTTACTATACCTGTTGCTTGTAACTAGTACCATCACATTACTCTGACTCTCACGAACACACTGCTACACACAGAGAAATGTTTACTTAATATTTCATTATGTAAACTTTCTTTTGTAAAATTTTGCTTAATATATGTGAAAATCGTTGCAAATTAATTTCATTAAGTAAAATTTAACAAGTATTTGTAAAAATTACATTTCACATGTCTTGTAAAATGTAAAATTTTAATGTTTACTTAATATTTCATTATGTAAATTTCCTTTTGCGAATGTTTTGCTTAATAAATATGTAACAAGTGTTACAATGCAATTTCATTAAGTAATATTTAAGAAATATTTGTAAAAATTACATTTCACATGTCTTGTAAAATGTAAATTTTAAAGTTTACTTAATATTTCATTATGTAAACTTCCTTTTGTAAATGTTTTGCTTAAAAAAATATGTAACAAGTGTCACAATGTAATTTCATTAGGTAATATTTAAGAAATATTTGTAAAAATTACATTTCACATGTCTTGTAGAATGTAAAATTTTAAAGTTTACTTAATATTTCATTATGTAAACTTCCTTTTGTAAATGTTTTGCTTAAAAAATATGTAACAAGTGTCACAATGTAATTTCATTAGGTAATATTTAGAAAATTTTGTAAAAATTACATTTCACATGTCTTGTAAAATGTAAAATTATAATGTTTACTTAATATTTATTATGTAAACTTTTTTTGTGAATGTTTTGCTTAATAAATATGTAATAAATGTTACAATGCAATTTCATTAAGTAATATTTAAAAATATTTGTAAAAATTACATTTCACATGTCTTGTAAAATGTAGAATTTTAAAGTATATATCAGTATGCTTCCTTTTGTGAATGTTTTAGTTGTTGCAATGTAATTTCATTATGTAAAAACGGTAAGAATTACATTCTTCATACCTTGCCAAAATGTAAAATTTTGATGTTAACTGAATATTTCATTAGTTAAACTTCCTTTTGCAAGGTTTTTGGTTGAGTGTTGCACATAATTATATAAAATTTAATTATGTAGGCCTAATATCAATGAATAATAATAATATAAAAACAATTTATTTTGGGGGCAGCCAGTGTAGCCACTTCAATAAACTATTAGTGAGCCATAACATAGACTGGCAGAAGGTCCCATTTTTTGTAATAATATTTCTTTATGCACTTCTCAGTTTTTGTATTTTTTGGCTATTATGTAAAAAATTATGAAAGGCCTAATTCTAATTCTGTAAGGATTACATATTTGCATTCTTTAATCTAAATTTCGTTAAGCACAACGAACTTCAGTTGTCAAATCATCAAATTGCAAAATGTTGTAAGTCCATGTGTAAATCACTTGACATTTTAGGCTATATTAGGCTTCACGGTGCATCAAGGTGGATAGGCCTTAAATTTATGCGTGCTTATTAATAAAAATCATAAAAACAACAGGAGAAAAAAGGTGTTAGCTCTGAAACATTGCTTCCCCCCCCCCCCACCCCCACCAATAAACAAAAGTAACGCGATGTTTTACCCCGGTGTTTCACATTTTCTTTTTACATTTCTTTCTACCGTTTGAAAAATGGCGACGGTCATCATGCGATTGAGCACATGTACTGACGGTACATGTGCAGATCAGAGACCACACAGCGCAGCGCGCGTGGCCACGTGCAATACGTACGAGAGCTAGCTACCGCGGCGCGGGCTGTCGGCCAGCGCGCCACCGCGGTATACGGTATACCCAGACCCAGCGCTTAGCTAGCTCGCAAGATCTTGAAGTTAAGAGTGACTGACCAGAATCAGAATGGCGACCTGGCAAATCTTATTAAAAGAATGGGACCATGAAGACCTCATTGAAACTTTCGAAGGTGAGTTCTTTGTAGCGTTTTACCTTGGTCTTTATAAATGTTAAACTTGAATGGCTTAAAATCAATTGGCCGACTCACAATCTACCGTTGTTCGTAGATTCTAGCCTCGGCCTACGACGTCATTGAAGTTAACGGTACCGTTCGCCCGTGACAACCTGCCTTGCCGGCACAGAGGGCCATCCTTGGCTTAGCCAGGCAGCTTTCGGGCCTAGGGCTATAGGCGGATTGGGCGGATAACCAATAATGTCAATACAAATTGGTATGTCTAAGACTAAATTAGCCATCACCATTTCTGCACTTCATACAGTTTCATTCTAGGATTCTACTAGATCTAGATTATAGATCTAGGCCTAGGTCATTTGGGGTCAATAAACATAAAATATGCTGATTTTTTTTAATGTTATAACTTAAACAATATATGGACCTAATTCATGAACTTGGACATAGGGGTAACCAAGTATTACTGATCATCAGGGTCACTGTACTTAGAAAATGCTCAATTTTTTATGTTCATTACTTTAAAAGTATAAGGGCATATTTCATGAGGCTTAAAAGGTTATTAAGTATTGCTGATAATCTTGTATGAGTGTTAGGTCACATGATCAAGGTCAAAGATCATTAAGGGTCAAACTTCGTCCATGTTGGGGTGACATCACTGAAATCTTATTCTTAATCAAATATAACATTTTTAATTTTTGAAGAATATTTTGCAAGTAGGCCCTATATCCTTTTCACATAAATCAAGTATCAGCAAATGGACAAATGTGATCTCAAGTCAAAGTCAACATGCTATAATCATTATCAAATGCACATGTAATTTTTTCCTCTCTGTTTTACATGTAGTTGTTTTCAATGTCAACACTGCTGCAATAATGAATTATGTGATCCAGGCGAAACTGCCAGAGGGGATCCACTTGTTTTCATAAATGTGAAGTACTTTACATTTAAGCCTATTATTAATTTCTTTTCAAATACTTGTTTCTCCACAAACAGTAAATGGAATTGATGATAGATTCTGGCTGTTGGAGAGCGAGGAAATTAAAGAGCTTATTCCAAAGATGGGACCTAGGCTAAAATTCATCCAAAAATTCTCTGTACAGGTATGACTATTTTGTATTCTAGTTGTAAAGCCTGTGTATAGTTTTGGTAAATCCACCAAAATGCACCTATCACTATTCCAATTCATTGCTAGCTAATATGAATGGATATGCCCTATAACAGTTATGAGGTGGAGGATATGAAATGAAAATGTATTTTACAGGATAAATTTTGCGATTTACATGAAAATTTAATTTGATCGGGTGCCCAATCAAAATAAAATATCTGCATGTTTTTGTTTTTTCAATTAAAACCTATTCCAGAGCATGGAATGGGTTGAAACTTTCTGGATAAATTCTTTGTTATTAAGGATATCTAATCTTTAAATTAGATAAATGCTCAAAGACAATTTTTTTTTAATTTAAAAACAAGCATCGCCGAGAGAAGGCGCTGATATCCAAAATTTGAACATTTGAAATTTTCTCAGAAGGGGTGGTTGGAAAAATATCTAGCGGTCTCTATGCTTCAGTAAGACTTTTATATCGAATTATATTTGATTATCAATCACATTGTTGACCCTTTACCAAAGCTATACACAGGCTTTAATCATCATTGATATTCAAAATATTAAATAAAAATATGTAATATGATGGGTAATTTTGAAACATTGCCTACCAGGTACATGTTTGTATTTTTTTTTCATTTGATTACCACTTTGCTGATATTTCTGAACTGTTGAATTTGAATTTTAGAGTAAAAACTATGTTTCAACCTAGAAAGATATGATGAGACCTTGATATTAAGAAAATAAATAAAACAAAAAAGAAAATCAGATTAAAATATGAATAAAAATTAAATAAAGACAACAAAAGAAAAATTGATTAATGACTGAAAAAAATACAAATGATACATGTAGTAAGATTTCAATAAGTAACAGGAAATGGGACAAATAAATTTCTGAAAAAGAAATATCAATAGTTCATCATCACTTTTAACAGTTAAGTTTATCCATATGTAGAATTTTTATTTTTTCAACTGACAAAACTGCTTTCAAATAATTCTTGCCTCATCCCAAAGTGTATGTATCTCCAGGGATGTGTTTTGATTATTTAATAATTCATTTTGTTTTTCTCCAGTAACTGCTGCCAAAAATAATCAACATGTCATCTTTCATCTGCTGCAAATGTCTTTCTAAAATTCCTGGAGGAATTTCTGGGCTATTTTGCCACCTGAAAGTAGTCTGGTATACTAACATCTACTTGCACAAAACTTGTTTGTGTAGAATGTAAGGAAATTTTGAGCCGTGGATCATCATACAAAAGGCACCTCATAGGGCATTTGCAACCCCCTACAGTTCAGGCTGATGACCAGTGCCAAGCTAATAGAGTTCCTCATATTGACATATCTGACTTATCTAATGTAAGCAGTCATGGGGAATAAAGTGATGATGACTGGAATCGTGTTGAAATGAATGCAGATGCTGATATCGTTAATGACACTGAATATGATTCTCAAGAAAGCCTATCAGACCTTGTAGCTGCTTTTTAGCTCATTTACAAAGCATTTTAATTATTGTTAACTTGGAGTATTATTGTCAAGAAATCATGGCTCTTGTAAGACTTTTAAACAATCCCTGTTTAGAAAGGGAAGCACCTTTAGTTGTTATTTGTATAATTTTTGTTTGTTTTATTGTTTATATTCAAAAGGGACTAGTACACCTTTTTTCAACAGGTTTTTAAAAGGTTTAGCCTTAAGAGATTCATTATTTATTTTTTATAACTCAATTTTGATCATTGCCATTTATAGAGCATACATTTGAGTTGTTCAAGAATGCATGTTTCTTTGAAGACATTACAGGGGGAAACTACATTGATATCAATTTTTTTTCAATTCTTTTGATCTTAGTTGTAATTGAGAACTGTTATTACCATCACCATGTGTAAACTGAATAAGTGTTATATATATATATATGGTGTAACATGCCAGTAAATGGTTCATGGCCTTCTAGTTTTAGAGAGCTCTGTGTGAAGTAATTACAATGGAGGAACCTTTATAGATTTGATAGTCATATTCTATTGTAATGACTTGTTTATTTGATTAAGATGCCAGAAAGATACAATGGTAGATTTTTCCGCACCCATTTTGCCCCCCCCCCCAAAAAAGGTTAAAAACTGTCCAGTATTCGTTGTGAACTCAATTATTAATATTTCAAAGTTTTTCCTATAAACTGTAAGAATGCTTAATGTTGATATCCCTCTCAAGACGTCATGTCAAGTCTTTTAGATTAAAATGGGAGAACACCCGATTGCATTTTATGTGTAGCATAAACATAATTCAATGACACATTGCTCCCTATATAGGTTAAAATTGCCATCAGTTCAGGCTACAATGGTAAGATATGCCAAGAATCCATCTCTGTCTATTGAGACTATAGCCTTAAAATGTAATTGATACCAATGTTAAGAGTGAAAGCACTTTTGTCAATAATTTTATAAAGACATAGGGAAAACAGAGGTCCAAAAGATATCAACAGTGTGTATGGGTATTCAATAAAGGGGACATTTCTCATGATATTTTAATTTTGAAATATGCAATACCCCCAATACAATGAAATCTTTTTAGAATACAATACTTTATTTTAAGATAAATTTTCTGAAAGTTGCTTCGAACATGCAACCAATTTAAATTAAAAACCAAAAACAAAATGGGGTTGTGTATGTGATAGGGCATACATTTGTTTACAAACATGTGGAGGTAAAAGTTTACCATTCAATGAAAATAATCAATTTTTCAATTGAATCATGTGATATTGATTATAAGAGAAAGTACTAGCCCAAGATTTACATTGGATACTGTGTACTAAGCCGTTACAAGAATTTTGCATAATTGATAGAAATACAGAATACCGTATGCATGGTATAGGTGGCACATATATCTGAGAAGTGTTTATCTGATGGTCACATGTGTCTATTGTAAACAAAAGCTTACAAGAAAGAGTTTTTTGTCTTCTACCCCCCTCCCCCTGGTGATGGGGGAGGTATGTCTTGAAATATGACACCGAGAGAGCAAAGGCCCATTTTCTTTATAAATATGTCTGATATAGTGATTAGATTTGATTTATGCTTATTTCAGATGTAAGTCATGGCATGTCACAGAAAATTCCAGATTTCTTTGTAAAGAAGTTGTAATGAACATATTGCAGCTTTATTATTTTACCTTAAAAAAAAGTTAAATGCAAGTTGGTTAATTAATTTTAAGAACTTAATTTCTTTTCTATCTGATGTTTTATTGTCAAGGGATGTTATTTCTTAAAATAAACACCAAATAATGTACATGGTTTCTTTGTCAAATATTTGACTTATTTATGCATTTTGATTTTCTATGCATGTTCACATAGTCAAATATTGCCCCTCCCGTCTATATTTGGAAGGTAGTAATACACTAATTTAGCTAAAATGATTTGGGAAATATCTTGACACAATTAGATTTTTTTTTCAAAGGCAGTTTGACTACTTATTACACCTGTATCATTTTATGTCACAATGGTTATGATTTTTTGCATGGTAATTTACAATGTCAACTATAATATTTTAGGCCTCAGGTATGTAGGTTGGTTTTGAAAATAGAAAATGAATTAAATGGGTTTTGTAGTTTACATGATTTGAATAATTTTGAAATTTACTTTTAGGTAAAAATTACATAAAAGTTATGAAGTTCCAATTTAATATCACTTTACATAATTTCTGTAAAACATTCAAGTTAGGTAATATTTACACAATGAATTGGGTTTTGTAGTTTACATAATGATTTACATAATATTTGTGAAATTTGCTTTTAGGTAAAAATTACATAAAAGTTATGAAGTTCCTATTTAACATCACTTTTTACATAATTTCTGTAAAACATTCAAGTTAGGTAATATTTACACAATAAATTGGGTTTTGTAGTTTACATAATGATTTACATAATATTTGTGAAATTTGCTTTTAGGTAAATATTACATAAAAGTTATGAAGTTCCTATTTAACATCACTTTTTACATAATTTCTGTAAAACATTCAAGTTAGGTAATATTTACACAATAAATTGGGTTTTGTAGTTTACATAATGATTTACATAATATTTGTGGAATTTACTTTTAGGTAAAAATTACATAAAAGTTATTGAGTTCCTATTTAACATCACTTTTTACATAATTTCTGTAAAACATTTAAATTAGGTAATATTTACACAATAAATTGGGTTTTAAAGTTTACATAATGATTTACATAATATTTGTGAACTTTACTGTTAGGTAAAAATTACACAGAAGTTGTGGAGTTCCTATTTTACATCACTTTTTACATTTTTTCTGTAAACATTTCTCTGTGTGTAAGGTCCACAAGGTGAATATGCTACGCTAAAATTTCAATTCCTGTTCACTCATGCATTATATTCAATTTAGTAACTTATGGATTTGCCTAAGAAACCAAAACTTATCTAATTCATTAATTGAGCATAACACCCTTAGCTTTGCAAGTTCCAACGGAATAACCTCTCAAAAGGCAGAAAGACCTGAATTCCTGCCCAGCCTAGCCAAGCTTAGTCTCGCAGGAGGAGAGAAGGGTGTGTGTGTGTGTGTGTGTGTGTGGGGGGGGGGGTGGGTTGAGTTGGAGGGAAGGGTTGCTAAAAATTATGTTGTTCTTTATCCCATCAACGTATCTCGCCTACTTAAAGGACAAGTCCACCCCAACAAAATATTGATTTGAATAAAAAGAGAACAATTCTACAAGCATAACACTGAAAATTTCATCAAAATCGGATGTAAAATAAGAAAGTTATGACATTTTAAAGTTTTGCTTCATTTCACAAAACAGTTACATGAACGAGCCATCCAAATGAGAATGTCGATGATGTCACTCACTCAGTATCTATTTTGATTTTCTCATTATTGTCATGTGAAATGAAGTTTCATTCCTCCCTGAACACGTGGAATTCCATTATTTTAACATTTTGTGCTTCAGGGAAGGAGGTCCTAATCATCAAATTCATTCAAACAATAAAAAACAACAGAAATAGTGAGTGAGTGACATCATCGACTCTCTCTCATTTGGATGGAAGGCCAATATATATGTATATATATATATATAGAGAGAGAGAGAGAGAAAAAATGACTACGAAGTGGTCGTTGCTCCTTGCTTCTCCATTTAATCAAGCTTTCGATCAATGCATGATCTTCCTCAGGACTATAAATATATAAACAAAGTACAAATACAATACAATAATATAATAATACAATATGATGGCCTCTAAAATAATGTAAACATGATTATTTTAGAGGCCATCATATTGTATTATTATATTATTGTATTGTATTATTATATTATTGAATTGTATTTGTACTTTGTTTATATATTTTTAGTCCTGAGGAAGATCATGCATTGATCGAAAGCTTGATTAAATGGAGAAGCAAGGAGCAACGACCACTTCGTAGTCATTTTTTCCTCTATATTGACCCTCACCACTATGAATGACCGCCAGTGTTACGAGGCTTTTGGAAAATTTCTTCCGCTATATATATATATATATATATATATATATAAGTCTTTCCCCCAAAAGTGATTTTTTTCATATGGCAGCCATTTAAAAAGTTGTAAAGAGTTTCTTTTTTTCTCTCTTTTTTTTGGGGGGACGCAGTATATTTACAGGTATATATATATATATATATATATATATACATATATATATATATATATATATATGTATATATATAAGCTGTTGTACATGTATAACTTTACACATTTGTATTTCTTCTCCCATACATGTACTGTATCGAAGCAATAGCTTTGATCCAGCTGAGGCATGGCGGCTTGTCATTGTTCTAAATCCACCTTCACCCGACAAAGGAAATTATAATTGGTATAGTGTCGAAAATCTGTCTATCTGACGGTCAATCGGATTGGGTTCGCCCTAGCCATTAACCCGTCTCTGTGGTCTAGTGGTTAAGGCACCGGCGTTCAAAGCTGGGGGCCCGGGTTCGATTCCCGGCAGAGACATTTTTTCGGCATCACCAATTTTTCCAAAGGGTAGATAGCTCTGGGGAACCTTGATTTAAGCTACGCCTACCATTGTTCTCTTCATCCATTTCTTTACAATATATATATATATATATGTATATATATATATATATATATATATATATATATGCATTCAATTATTCATTATCATTATTAATTTTTCTGTGGGGGGGGGGCTTAGCTATTTTTAATATAGTGGCGTAGGATAGCGCAAGATGAAGGGGATATTAGAGGAATTGTGTAAAGCGTTCACAGGGAGTACAAAAACTAGTTATTACATCAGGCGTTAAATGGATTAGAATTTACAGATTCAGGGAATATCTTTACTGATAGGGCCATGGCCCTAGGAAGCAGGGTTGTACGAATGTGATTGATATTAGGCAGCACCCCTGGAAATCAGGTAGGTATTTCATTACTGTTTATATTATTATTATTATCATTACCATTATTATCATAATTACTATCATTGATATCATTATTGCTTGTCAAATATTTCCAGAGCCTAATCACAATCACATTGAAGCATTC